>NC_039289.1:5663238-5933766 GCF_003368295.1 Carassius auratus
AGCCCCCTCCATCCCTCTGTTTTTGTCTTGGACCTCGGTGCATTTAGCATTCAGAGTGTGGAAACCTTCTCGAATCTATCACAATTAGAACAAGTGTTGTTGTTGTTGTTATTGTTTTGCAAGGAATGCAGCATAAGGCGAACTCATTGTTTTTATCTTAAGAGTAAAGAACACTTGGGCAATAAAGGCACAAAAGCAGCAGAGAGGTGCAGAAAACTCTCTCAGGACCGAAGCTAAATGAATGCTTTCCTGTCGACAGCACGAGTTTGTCAGCTGCCGGTGTTTTGTTTCTGGTGCATGTAAATGTGTGTGAAAAGAGCGTGTTTACAGCGTAGAGGGCATTTTTGGATAGGATGGCCTTTGTCGATTATGTCCCCACCACTTTATGAAATTGTTTGCTGAAGTGATGCATATCCATATTCCAAATGTGATTTTAAAAAATCCTTGATTTTGTAATCTTATTTATTTTATTTATACTTGGACAGAAATAAATGTTGTCTCAAATAGTTAGGAAGCTGAGCAGAGGACAAATTTAACTAAAAAAAAAAAAATTCCATGTTTTTTTTTTTTTTTTTTATGAAAATAAACAAAAATAAATAAAAGTTAAATATTATAGTATTAATTAATAGTTTGAATTAGATTTTTATTTTCATATTTTCAGTTTTCATGTTCAAGTTAAAGTTTTATTTTGGATTAATTATATTATATTATATATATTATATTTATTTTATTTGACAGCTTGATAATTTATACCTATGACATTAAAGTATTCTTTGTGTGTGTGTGTGCATGCATGTGTGTGCGCTTGTGTGTCTGTTTAAATGTGTGTACCTGAAGTGTATGCCATTCCATTAGAGGTGAGAAAAATGCAACAAACTGAGTTCCATCAATACTAAATGTACAAGGGAGAAACACATTGCTCTTAGGAAAACAAATGGACCATTACACCAGCATTTTATGACCAGGACAGTGACTAGTTAGAAAGGTGAATCCATAAAACCATACACGAAGTCCAATGTGCTAGAAAAACATCTTACTGATGGCGTTTACAGATATGAGGTAGTTCTAAATGCATTCACTTATAAACAGAATCTCCTTTATTACCAGTCATTGCATCTACAGAGTTGCATGCATATTGCAATGCATCTTTAAAAACATCTGTTTTGTCTAATGTGGGCCACTGTTGTGTTTGTTAGATGATTTGTTTGTAATGGTTATATCTCACAATTACGTCTACTGGATTGTTCTTGTCTTTATGCTTGAGAAAGTCTGTTGATTGCAATGGAGAAAACACTTGCAGTGCAGCACCATCGTAGTGTGTTAATGTATTTCAAATAGACAATTTTATTTATTTTTGAACTTTTCCTTTAACCGAAGTGTAAGACAAAGCTACTGAACTCCGACCTTCAGAAGAATTACATCTTTTGCCTTTTCCCCTTCGCACAAGACCCTAGTCATTATTTACGATGGATACATTTATGGAATAAATTTCTCAGAGGAAGGTTATTCGGTTCTCAGGTGAAAATGGATACATTTAACACTTAATGAATCTGGCCTGGCCTCTTCCTCATATATCAGCATGTTATTAAGGCGTTTTAAAAATCCCATTATGGTGTTTCTCCTTGAACAAGTCATGCTTTTATGGGACTGGCCTGTCTTTAAAACTGACCTTTTTTTCAGTTTTAATCACCCCCACCCACAGACACAAATTGGACAGTAAAAGAAATATGTTGAGGAGAAAAGAGAAAAATGTTGATCCTGTCGTCTCTCAAACGTTTCTCTGGCCCCCTTGAGTTTGGCATCGCACGAGATTGAAAGTTGCTGCCAGATTTCCAAAAGGCTTAATTTCAGGTTACAGATGGTTGGGGAGCCTGCAAAGGGCACTTCGCAAATTTGGGTAATCTCGTCACAAATCTGGGCACAGCTCTTGGCCCTTTTTCATGCAAACTGGGCCTGCTGGTTGCTATTAGCAGTTTTGTTTTGGATCGATATAATGCTCCCACTGGATTACAATGCATGGGAATGGATGTCATAGGGTAAAATAGGCCTTTAATACAGAATCTGTCCTGTTTTCCAACAATTAAGAAAGTACACTTTAATGAAACATATGTTTAAAGCTCTATTTTGATATTATCACAAACCCTAATGGCAAAGGACATCAAATATTAGTGCACCTCATAAAGTTGCTGTAATGCTCCAATGTCCACATTTACAGCATTTCTTTCTACATTACATCCTCAGGTAGGAATAAATGGAGAATAGAAAAACCGTTTGAGCATGATCCCTGCACCAAAATCGTTTGAAGCCTTAAACGATGGCAAAAGAAGAAAAACAAACAAACAAAAATAGATGTATTTCTTTTGTGTTTGCTCAAGTTCGTAGAATAAGAACCAAGTCGAGAATGGGAAAAAATTGTTGAGCGAAATACAGAACACAAAAACTGTGATGACCAGAGGCATCTAATCCAACAAATGCCATTCTTATCAGGCTTTAGTAGATTACCGTGAGCCTTCTACCCACAATCCCTCCTTGCCAGACACTCTCCACAGCCTAAGGGGCAGGAGATCAATAGGGCTTCATTGATCTCTCTCCTCTTTCTCTCTCTCTCTCTCTCTCTTGCGTGGTCGCACGACTGCCTCCACTTTAATGTTGTTGCATTTCACTTCCTCATTGCCACCAATCACTAGAGACTGGAACCAAGTTAACACAAAAAGGCTTGCTGATTAGGCCATAGATTTTTTTTAAGGGCAGATGTACTTTAAACTAAAGAAGCTAATTTTATGACTGTCATTTTAGACTTCCTGCTCATGGAAGTGTAATTTCGGCCAAAGGTTTTAGAGATTTCAGTTTTTACCTATGGAACTAGAAGAGAGCTGCACTTACTGTAGCTGGACATATTAATAGCAATATGGTTTCTGAGTGAACTAATTTTACCTGACAAGAGACCAGGTAATAAAAATCAGGGGCGCCTTTAGGGTTTTGTCTGGAGGTACAGTTAGAAACCTGCCCATGTCCCCATAGGCCTTGGCACTGATTGAATGCTTAAATAAAATGGTACTCAGTGCAAACACAGTATATTTGTAAATGCTTCTATTTCAGACGGAGAAAACAAGAGTTGTACCTGAAGTAGCATGTCAGAAATAGAAACAGTGCGCAGGTAAACTGAAGAGTTGATGGTACAATTCACCACTCTTGTATTTTGTAATGTTTAAGGGATGCCATGTACCCTGCAAACCGACATGTAGATATTTGTATTTGATCAAAACTTAGTAAGTTTTGTGACGGACAATGGGCTCAATAGTTTGAGGTTGTTGTCTTATTGGGGTGAGAGCGGTTGCCTGTGCCTGAAATAAACCCCTTGTCTTTTCTGTACTGTTTTTCTTCTTCTAGATGACTCGCCCCATCCAGGTGAAGCCAGCTGACAGCGAGAGCCGTGGAGGTAGGTTGTCTTGTTCTTTTATTTTTTTTCTTGATGTATCTTTTGTATGAACGTTCATGAACTTTACTCACCTTTCTCCCTGCTGAATATATCAGCAAATCTGCCCACCAGTGTTGTGTTTGTGTTGTGTTTTGGATGCTGGTCCCAATAATGAGATCTTTGTGTACTGATGAACCTACCAGGCATTTAGACTTTTATTAGTTCCAAAAGGATCGTGTTGGTCGAAAACTTTGCATGGGGTCTTTTCAGCAGGGCTTTTACTCACCTACCTTCCTATCTTTACAATTCTCTTTCTCTAGCTCTCTCTCCATCTATCTGATGGATGCCCAGATTATTTAGTTTAATTAAGGAGGCCGTAGTGCTAGTAAACGGAAGGGAAGTGGCTTCTGCTGCCTATCTAACCTTGCTCCCCCTGCCAAACCCATTACCCGACACACCGTAAATTAAAAAGTAATTAGCTTAGATATTGAAATGGGAGCCCTTAGCCCCAGACCCCCAACTCGATGTATGGTCAAATCAAGGTGCATATTGTAAACAAAAGGTGTAAATGCCATAGGGATAGATGTTGGGGGGAAGGTAAAGAAAGGTTGGCCAAGGATGCACAACTTGCCTAACAATCAATTATATTGCAGGACACTTGCCAAGACCCTTAACTCTGGGTCTCTAGCATGTGATCTGCTGTTTACTGTAAATAGATCCATTTATAACTCACACAAACATCCTGTGGTGGAGGATTTATTGAACTTGAAAGTTTTTTATTCTTATTCTGATGGTCTAAACCATGCATTGACAACTCTTCACCTGTGGGACCACTCTCCCCGCAGATTTTAGATCAAGCCCTAATCAAACACAGCAGAACAATCCCTTCAGGATTAGTAAAAAATTAGGTGTGCTTGATTAGATTTGGAAACTAAAATCTGCAAGGCAGCGGCCCTCTGAAAATAGAGTTGCAGACAAAAGAATATTTAAGGGAATGACGTAAACCATCAGGCATGGGTCAACAAATTCTCAAAAAGTTTTCACTTGCAATTTTTGGAAAATGTTAAATGTCAAAGTCCCACATCCAAATGGTCCATCCCAGCAGTAGACAAGCAGGCCTTTGTAGAGGAGATTGATGCATCATAAAACCCCATCGATTTTGCCATTAAAGAGGTGTGTGCTCGCATTGACGCTGGCACTTTGCTGTCTTTGGACTTCCCTGTGAGTGGCCAGTCTTAGCGCTCCCTAGACACCCACTGGGTTTCCTTGGGTCCCTTATTGTCTTCCTCTCAGTGGCCATGCTGGAGATGGAGAATGTGCTTAGGTCAGGCCCAATAGTTGCACATCATCCTAAATGAACAGTTCAGAGTAGCACCCCAGGACCAATCCAACACCATTGTGACTTTAATGGTTTCCAGGGATTTCTTTCCCAACCCTAGGCCAATCCTAGAGGGTCCTGCTTTGAAGACTTGCTACTGCTTTAGGCAGTGCTTGCTACTGTAGCTATATGCATCAATGCTGCCTTTTTCTTCATGTCCTCTAGTCCCTAAGGTAGAGGAGGATCCATGCGTTAGAACTTAATTATGTTACTTTCTCTAATTCGAGGTGGCACCCGGATGGACACTGGTTATTCCCTCGGGTTCAAGTGGGTTGACTTTTGGGACCCTCAGTGGCTCCAGTTCTAATTATGCTCATAATCTCATTAAGTGGTTGAAAGGTCACCACACCTGTTCAAAGAAAAACAAAGGAAAGACCTTCTAAACCTCATGGAACCTTCCCCACGAGGGCTTTCTCTCAGTGGTTATTAAGGCTATAGAGCTAATGTGATTAAATTGTTCTTCTAGATGTTTTTATTTTTTTTATAAATCAATACAATCTGTATGGTTTAGAAGGAATCCCCTGGATGGGTTACTTGACATGCTGCCTAGTTAAAATAATATTGTGGGTTATCATTAAAAGAACAGTGTACTGCCTGATAAAAGTGAGTATTTTTGAATTCATGAGGATGTCTTGAGTGGTTGTAACCATTGCAAACCACATGCTTTTGGCCATGAGCTAATATTTCATGCCTTGCTGTTTGGGTGGTTCTTGTACCAAGGCTGTTTTGTTAGCAAAAATTTAAAGGACTTCTGCCCAAGCAAGTGTGTCCATGCTGAGCAGAAAAGGAAGGGAATTTGAAAATAGAAATTAAAGTGGGTTTGATTGACAACTCCCTCTGTACCATCTGAGCCTTTTTATATTAGTCCTCATCTCCAGATAACAGCATGTTTGCCTTATTGAACACTTTTCTATCCTTGCTCTGTTATGCAGCATGTGTCATTAAAAGAGCTTTGGGGACAGATTGTACGCTCACATACACACCCGCTCTCCCTCTCCCTCTCCCCTGGTATCTCTGATATGAAACAGATTGATTTTGCTTCACATGCAGGCCTGATGACTGGCACAGGCTGGATATAAAGGTGGCTGCTATTGCTTTTTGAAGGGCTGTTCAATGCCTCTCAGAGGCATTTGAGCCCTAACACAGGATAAATTAGCTTTAGTCACTTTGATCTTCTACCCCCCATAGTCCCACCCATTTGAGTAAATACCCCTACACCAACCATCTTGCCTTTTTTAATGGGATCATCTCATTCATGGGTTTCATGTCTTAATTTTCCCTCCTAGCCTAGAAATAACATAGAATTACTACACATAGGCCAGTCAGTACAGTATATGGATTTTCCAAAACTCAGTTCATGGAAAAAGTTATTGATACGTGCGGGTGATCCTCCATTTCCCCTTAATCACATGTATTCTGTGCATGTTCTTGTGCATATAACTGACATATTAAGAATCCTGCCTTACATTTGGAATTCAATTCCAATTCAATGTCAAATGAACATTTTGCCACAGTCTTGCGCTTCAACACATATGGAAAAACATGCACATGCTCAACCTCTCAGATAAAATGGAACAGGTCAATTTTCCTCTCAGCGCCTTGACTAACTGCTAGGTTCCACTCGTGGTTAAGATTTAGCTGCACTTCACCATGCCTGCATTATCTTCAGTCTAAGGGATAGTGGGCATGATTGCATAAATTTGCTCGAATGTGTCAGTCAGGGGTAGATGTGGAGTGTGTCAATGAGTGGGGTGAGCTCTGCGGAATAATGAGTTCATCGGAAGGACCCCTCTTTCAACATGCACATGCGTGCTAGCTTGCATGCTAAAAGAAGTTGTTGGTGAAATAAGCTTGTAATAAGCACAAAAGGACAATAACGGCAGAAGTAATTATAGCTTTTTCTCAGAAAAGAGAAAAAAGGGTTCCAGATTACTTCTTTCAATTACAGTTTGCTGGTTCATATTTCTGACAAATATATGCTAATCATCTTCACACACAAACATTGGCTACGTTGCATGTTTAAAACCCCATCCACATAGCTGTGAGTATTCTATGAGTCATCTATACACCTGGACTAAGAATAAAGGTTAGCTTCAAGATATATTCACATAGCATTTCTATCAGAGTATCAATGTTTGCAGTAGCATTAACAACTACATTTGGCACAGCAGAAATAAAGTAGCTCAAGATGGATACAGTAATGGCATGTGCTCTGTAAATATATAGTTTTCACCCAAACATGGAAATGACCCAAAGATTTACTCACCCTCAAGCCATTCTAGAGGTGTGTATGACTTTCTTCTTTCAGACGAATACAATCTGAGTTCTGGCTCTTCAAGCTTTATAATGGCAGTGAATGGTTGTTGAGATTTTGAAGCCCAAAAAATGCATTCATCAATCCATCCATCCATCCATCATAAAAAATGCTCCACACAGCTCCGTTGGGGAAATAAAGGCATTTATGTAGAAAAATATCCATATTTATAACTTAATAAATGATAATCTGTATTTTTAGTTTGCATTAGCTTTAGCGTCTACATTTGGGGGATCAGAAACGAGGTACTTTGTATCTTAAGGTTTCCAAACATTGTAGAAGCAATTTGACTTCAATTAACATTTCAAGCCGGCAGGTTCCCAGAAAGAGGACGGGCACCTCAAGGAACATCTTTCAACTGCTGATTTTCTCGTCATACTCTGTCTCAACATGCACTTAATCGCACGCGCGATGGTCGGAAATTCATTTCAGCCCGCCTGTGCACGCGGACCACCAAAGGTTACTGTTGAACACAAGAAGTAAAGGTCAGAAATCATGTTTAGTTTTCCTCCAGCTGCGAGGTAATTCCAACCAGCAGATTGTGTCCCCGCCGAGGCAAGGCAGAGGAGCCTGGCGCAGAAGGGCGAGCAGGCACAAGGTTATCCAGTCAGTAATGCCGCCACAGCCCCTTTGCTGTCACCCCTAATAAGAACTGCTCCCTTATCACTGCTACAATCACCTTGAGAAACAAACTCTTCTTGCTTTTTCCTTAGAGAAAGGCATGGACAAAGAGGTGACAGGGTTTCAGCCTGCCATTCTTATAATGGTTTATCTGCCTGGATCAAGCGGGAAGAATGAAGATAGGTTGATGGAACTTGTTTTCCTCTATCTCAGACTAAAGAGTTTGGAAAACACAAGTCAGATTGAATAGCGTGGATGTTGCTATTTGTGTTTTCTCTTTTCACACCAACCATTAACACTACATAGAATCACTGGTATTGCTTCTAGGTTGTTTAAAGCGACAGTTCAGCCATCCGTGTGAAAAAAAAAGAAGATTCTGTCAAGATTACTCATCATCATATGAAGCATCTGTTGCATATGATTGCTTGAGAACATTGTTCTTACATGTATACTCAGTGTTATCGGGCGGCTGTTGCTAAGTGGGCCAATGTGGTGGTTGATTGCATGGGATCTGAAGCGAGCTCTTGAGGTGTTCTGATTGGTCAGACAGGCCAAAAAAAAGCGAGGTCGAATCACTGCAATCACCAGCCTGCTGCCTCTCTCAACACTAATGACAGTCCTTCATATGTGGCCATCTCATTAAAGCTATCATGTTCTCCAGCGCCACACACACTCATGCACGCACACAATACGTCTGGCATATTTAGGACACATGAGGACATATTTCATCTTAAATGTCAAAAGCATGCCACAAAAAAATAAAAAAATAAAAAAACGGTCAGTTTCACCTTCTTACACATGAAGGGCAAGATAGATTTGGGGATCCACTTTACACACACATGCACACACACACACACACACACACACACACACACACAGATATACATGGCTTCCATATGTGGACATATTATTCGGTTTTTTTTTTTGATAGATACATTATTAAATTGTTAAATATTTAATAGATTGAGTTCATATAGTGCTCTTAATTTAGAAGAAAATAATGTTCTGTTGTAATAAACAATAACGTCTAGTCAATGTTTTATCTGCCAGAATGAAATTATTAGTTTAATTGCAATATATTATTTATTAGATATATGTGTGTGTGTGTGTGTGTGTGTGTGTAAATATATATACACACACAAATAGTGTTATATTATTATTATTTTGAAATATGTATAAATAAATGAGATTTGCAATATTGTAATATTATCAATATGTAGTTAATTGTTTATACAATTCGAAATTATTCAAACCTTTCTGCTTTTTTATTGTCATTAAGGTATATTTATAATGTTTATTTAACAATTTCTCAGCTTTGCCCCATGTAAGTTTTAAGATCATTGTGGGTGTATTTGATCCCCACAACGTAGGTAAAACCTGACCTAGACACACTCATAAAATTGAGAAATGTTCTTTATAAAACAATATTACAGACACAGTAATGCCGACAAACACAAACAGAAGTAGTGCAGTGTCCACACAGTACAGGGTAGTGCATTGGAGTGTCCGAAAAGTCCAGATGGGGCGGGCCAGAGCCGGGCGCTGTGTGGGGAGAGCAGCTCCTTTAGCAGATGGGAGGAGATTAGGACAGAACTACTTTGAGACACAGCTCATCCTTACACACTGCTTGCGAGTCTTACATCACACACGCAGACACACTTTTTGGCAGGCCTGAATATACCTTTTCCGTGGCAAGTGAGCATACTCAGCCTGATGAATATTACATGCAAAATCCAGGGATGGATTACAGCACAGCCATCCTTAGACATAATACGAGTCAGAATTCAGATTTAGTCGGCGTGTTGCATTTAAAAACCCTTGTTTATTTTTTCTGTATTTGCCTTGCATTTGTACACTATTTTCAACTCTATTTTCTTGCACCTTGGATTGATGTCACAATGTAAAGAAACTAAAAGTGAAAAAAAAAATGACGTGACATTCAGCCAAGTATGTTGACCTATATTCAGAATTCGTGCTCTGCATTTAAGTGCACACACACAGCAGTGAACACACACACACACACACCCGGAACAGTGGGCATCATTTATTCTGTGGCGCCTGGGGAGCAGTTGGGGGTTTGTGCCTTTCTCAAGGGCACCTAAGTCATGGTATTGCCGGCCCGAGATTCGAACCCACAACCCAATGGTTAGGAGTCAAAATCTCTAACCACTTGGCCACGACTTCCCCTAACTGAACTGCGCTCTTGCCCACCTCTTTCAACCGAGCCAGGGACTGCTAAACTATTTATTAATTTAATTGCATTAATGTTATAAGTTAAGATTTACAATCAATATTTTAATTGCTACTATGTAAAAAGGAATACTGCTGTGAAAAAGCACCTTATTTGTTTAAATAAGAAAATAAACAATTTAAATAATTGTTTAAAGAGTGTGCGAACCAAATGTTATTGCACTTTTGTTCATATAGCAGTACTTTTAAATGAAAAAAGTGCACAATACACTACTTTTGAATGCATTATTAATTTTATGCATAACAATGTGATTAATCGCGATTAAGAAAATAATTATCGTTGCCCAGCACTAATATATATATATATATATATATATATATATATATATATATATATATATATATGTGTGTGTGTAATTTGTTAGTTCATCCCCCATCATTTCTGAAATTGGCACCGGTTCGCTGCTATAATGTGATTCTTGACTAGACTAGAGAAAAGATGCTCGCCGCTGTTCTGTGCAGCTTTGTGCCGCAAATACAAAATTCAGCGCAATTCTTCTTCCTAAAGGGCGAAAATGTCTTGATGGTGTTTGCCCTTTCAAATAGCTTTCCCCCCACTCCTTTTTGCTCTATTTGTCAGCTAGACCAGACGCGTATCATTTACAGGTACATTATTTATGATGCTCACCACACCTCCTAAAATACCCCAGCAGCAGACAGACACCAGACCTTGGCAGATACACATGGGAACTGCGGGGACTCTCATGCACCATTAAAGAGAGCCCATGCTGTTTCAGAAGGCAGAGCAAAAAGCCTTTAAACAACGCCTGCTCGCTAGAACCGTGTGTGTGTGAGTCTGAGTGTGTGTGTGTGCGTGTCATGTTGTCCGGCATGGGCTGCTGATTACCCCGCCAGGCAAGGCAAATGAGAGTGCAGGTAATGGAGAAAGAAGTGCTCACTAGTTGGTTGTAAAAGCCTCGCAGTTAGAAGATCTGTAACCTTTGCTGTGAAGCGTGAACAAAACGTCCAGCACATTAGCATCGATAACTGTGCTCTCGCGTTATGTACCTGTGGATTTTCTCATACTGGCATGCTGTGAAGAGAGTTTGTCACACTTACTAGTGCTCAACAATTAGGATTTTTATCGTTGATACGGTTGGGCCAGCAATTCAGATTTATTACTTGTTCTGCCAGTATTTTCATTGAAAAAATAAATAAATAAATAAACAAAATGATACATACATATATATATATATATATATATATATATATATATATATATATATATATATATATATATATATATATATATATATATATATATATATATATATATATATATATATATATATAAAATTATTTTAAGTATCCTATTTTTATTATACTCTTTTTTTGTCTATGGTTCTATGGTTCTATTTTGTTGTAATATGGCATTTAAAGGCATGTGTTTTTTTAGCAACAGATTTTTTTATTAGTTTTTTTATCTTTTTAATATTAATTTGTATCAAAAGACTAATTTCTCTATATATAACATGTATGTTTTAATTTTATATTTAATAAAAAAATATATATGTGCAAATTATTATTACCACAATAATTAATTAGGTTTTAAAATAATTTATTCACTAACAGTGCATACAAACTTTTATTTATTCATTTATTTATTAATACATTTAAATTATATGAATAATAATATCATTATGATATAATTTAGTATTATTACTAAATTCTATAAATTCTTAATTTTTCAATCAATCAATTAATTAAATACATTTACAACAGCTATTATTATTTTATGTTTTACTATTCATTTATAAATTCTATGTATTATAATTACATTCATATTCGTATGTATTTCATTAATACTTTTTTATCCAACAGTAGCTGAAAATTATACAGATATACTCCAAATCCATATCACTATCATTATTATTATTTTCTGATAGTTCCTATTGCAGTGATTTGATAACATTTTAATGTTCAGTGCATAACAGAAAGCCATCATTTCACATTTGCAAAGCATAAAAAGATATGTACATAACATGAAACATTAAGTAACAGCAATAAAGTGTTAATGCTAATCAGTGCCTATACAAGCTTAAGTTCAGAAGCTTATTGTCCATTTATATTATTCTATTTTTTTGACATTTCAAAAGACAAAAATTGCATAAGGTTCACTTTGTGATTTAAAACATCGTCTAATCCAAGCTTATGTGTTTTTACTTGCTCCGATAACAAGGTCTCTCAAATTCTTGAAGAAACATCTTGTCCCAGAACTAAGCTCGTTCTCCTTGTAATAAACATGATGGGACAGGGAAGAACATGAAGGTATTGGAATAAGGCTTCAAATGCTTGCAGTTACCTTTGGCTACAGGAACTCTGACCTGACACCTGAACCAATCTGTCTGGAGAGCATGAACTTCAAAGGGCACTTGATGGCAGGGAAGGCTGATTGGTAATGGCTTTTCACTTCAGATTAGCTTCTCTGATGTGAGCTCATGACTAATAACAGAGATGCACTGGCATAAAAAGGTACCAGGATCTCAGTCTTGGAAAGGACTTAGCATATGTGATCCGTTGAAGAATCAATGCTTATGGCCACATGCAGCTTTCATTGCCCAAGGCCCTCCCATGAGGCTGTTTGACCGACATGTCAAACAACCAATCACAGTTTGTTTCGTTTAGCGGAACGTTTCTGGGCCAGGAAATGCCACCACAATAACAGACCAGTGTGTAAAGCTCTCGGACGTATTTTAAGGATCCTGTGAACTTTCAGTATTTTACATACTGTTGAGAATCCATCGTTTAGTTGATCCTGATAAGCGCTCGTTGTCGCAGTTGTGAACACGAAGGCTTTATTCTTTCGTAAGGGGGTTTGGCGGCATGGCATCTTTGGCGGAATCTTTGGCAGGACGTTAAAGAACACAAACTCACATCTCGCGGAAATCGTGTATACTGTATGTTCCGGACTATAAGTCGCACTTTTTTTCATAGTTTGGCTGGTCCTGCGACTTATAGTCAGGTGTGACTTATTTATCAAAATTAATTTGACATGAACCAAGAGAAATGAATAAAAAATGAATCAAGAGAAAACATTACCGTCTACAGCCGCGAGAGGTAATGTAGACTGTAATGTTTTCTCTTGGTTTTAAATAAATGCGATTTATAGTCCAGTGCGACTTATATATGTTTTTTTCCTCGTCATGATTATTTTTGGACTGATGCGACTTACAGTCCAAAAAATACGGTAATTCTACCAGTCCGATGATGACTTTGAAACTGTTTCCACTTTTGTGTTTCGTATGCATTAGAGACGTATGCCAATGGTCCGTGGTACCGAAAATCCTATTCTTATGTGTAGTTTCGACAGAAATAGTAAGCACAGTATGCTATAGGAACACCGCATTTGAGATTTTATTTGTAAGGTTTATGAATCATTTAAGAGGTCATTTAAAATGATTCATTGATACAACTGACTCATAAGAGTCATTCATAAAGGAAAATATTTCTGTCACATGCTAAAAATGGTAATTGTGACTTTTTCTCACAATTCAGACTTTTATCTGTACACCTTATGTGTTTATGTCTCTCAATTTGGACTTGCACTCAGAATTCTGACTTTCTCAAAAAAAATTTTTTTTTTTCTTTCTATAAAGTTTATGCCTCTCAATTGTGTTTTTGTTTCTTTCACGTGATAAATAGTTAACTTTGATTTCATGCTAAAAAATTTTTTTTCTTCTGTTTAAGTATTTATTTTAAAATGTAACCAATTCTGAATTCCCAGCCCTAGTTAAAAAAACAAAACTCCATATTGTTGCATAATTAAGAGGGTTAGGGATTAAGTAAATATCCATAAATTAAAATATGTTTTCAACAGATGGCACAACATTATTCTGTAATAAATTGGTTTGAAAGTTTTTTGAAACAATCATTTTTTTCCCCTCCAGTTCATTTAAGAGAAACAGAATTGCATTTTCTAGTTCTTCATGTCTATCATCCACATGGATAGAGTAGTTCGGTAGTATTTTGTTTTATTTTCACCTGAGATTCTGAAGGGGAAAAAAAGCCCCAAAAATCTCTTTAATGCATTGCATAGACTCCATTATGGACATCTGTCTCCTATTAATGTTGTGAGGGACTAAGGGAGAAGCAAAATATGCTTAAAGGAGAATTAATTTAGGGGAATGCAGGGACTGATTCAGAATGTTAACACAAAACCTTGAAGTCTCTGCTGGAGCAGTAATGGGCAAGGCCAATGCAATCTGGAGAGGCTTTTTAATCCACACCACACGCCTGCTGTAACTCACAGCTACTGACAACAAGCATCAAACTGTGATCTATCAAATCAAGCTCCGAGGACTGAAACGTCCTGGCTGCTTTAAAACTCTGAGGCAATGCTAAAAGCTTTAGTGGGACTGTTCCTGTCCCAGGCTGAGTGGAAACTCCTAGCTGTGAAACGCCAGTGTCTTGCCAGTTACCACCCTAAAATCTAATGGCAGTTCCCTTTGGCAGCTGTCAGGTCATGTGTCCACTGCTTTTCTAGAGGTAGTTTTGGTACAATCTGCATTCTTGATTTTGATCTTCATCTCTACTATTGGGTTTAACTGTGCAGACACAGAAAAGAGGTCTGCTAGTTGGCAGACGAGTCAGGTGTCCAACGGCTTCTCCATTGTGGGAATTTATTTTTTAGTATTTCTTGATTTGCCTCAGGATCATCTGAGGTGTTTCACAGCAGAACTGTGTCCCGTTCTCACTGCAGGAGGGATGTGGCTCTCTGTTCGGCCCCTATCTGGATGACAGTAATGAAATGTGAAAGGGAGGTAGTCACAGATGACAATATTTTGCTCTTGTTGCGGATGCATCCTCCAAACGGGACCTTCCTCAGTCGCCGATGTTCTGTCGACAGCGTTCAGGTCTACATTCATCTCACTTCCATAACACTGAATTTATTCTCCTCTACAGCTAAATAAGACATGTAGCTACAGGAAAAAAAGAATAAGAAGAAGATCCACCTTCCTTTAATAAACGATAAGCCACTATGTGACCTTGTTTAAGCAACCTGCAGCGACTCCAAACCAATTTAATGTCTGTAATCTGACATATTGTCAATATTTCTAAATTCCAATGCAATACCGAATGGGAAATTAAAAAATATATTTAATAAAATTATTTTTATAGGTTGTGAAATTTGGTTATTACATATTATGATGAAAAATAAGAAAAAAAATTTTTTTTATGTCAAATCATATGAAATGGAAGTTGTTTTAATATTTTATCCAAATTACATTTTGATAATTTCTTTTTTTTTCTCTTTTTTCAAATATCATGTGTTTTATACTGTATTTGTTAACAGTTTGTTTTTCAGAACAATCTTTGAATCTTATTTTGCATGATGAACCGAAAAAAGAGTCTTAAATCAGAGCATTTAAAGAATCTTTTGTAGAGTTGAATATGTATTATAAATTATGAATATTTCATATAAATTAGCATAACTATTATTAGAAATATATGATTACAAATTAATCAAATGCATTGTAAATATACATTATACATTATAATCATAAAAACTTTTATTATGTATATATTATTTATTAAGTGTCTATTAATGTTTTACTATAATTATAATTCCTTATCTTTTACAAATTATATGTATATAATGTATATATAAGTGTAAAATAACAATATTTTGTTTTACCAAGAGTACATTTAAAGAATAAAACAGTTTTACCTGTATAATACAAACTATTACATTATCCGAAATACTGTATATGATCACAAAAAATCTAATATATAAATTTATTATATATATTTAATTACAATGGATTTTAATATCTAAAAAATATGATATATATTGTACTTTTTAATTATAATTTACAATACTATTATGTATAATGAATTGTAATTTTTATCTAATAATACTTATAAATGAATAATGTTCTAAATTATATATATATATAATTTAGAACATTATTCATTTATAAGTATTATTAGATAAAAAATACAATTCATAATTCATAATAGTATTGTAAATTATAATTAAAAAGTACAATTTTCAGTTTTCTAAATTGATAATTGTATATGCCATGCAAAGCTAATATGGCCATACATTTAAATACAACAGTAACTTCACATGCATATTGCACTAGTATGTACACTAGCCAGGTGTTGCCTGGGGTTTTCTCCACCTATCAGAAGAGGCGTGTTTGGAAACAGGAGATGTTGGCATGCTCTGGATGAAACCAGCTGGATTAGGTGTGCCAGACATGCCACAAAACAGCTTTCTGGCACAAACCTGTGCCAACCTGAGATTGGCACTGGTGCAGATACACTTACAAGTCGCGTGTTAACACAGATGAAGAGCCTTTAAGACCATCTGCAGTGTTAAGATGTCAAATGGGGTCATAAGCAAAGGTCAGATGATGTTTTTTTAGCCTTTTCTATGTTTTGAAAGTGTGCAGGAGATGAATTCAAAAACACTTGCGATGATAAATGCATCCTAAAAACAACTTTTATTTTGTAAGGTGAGCTTATTTGTATAAATTTATCAGGCTGGCATTAATTATGACTTCCTTATATTTTCTGTTCCCCGGCGATTTATTTAAGCAAATAAAAAAAATCATCAGGCAAAGTATGAAACTATTGCAGCTAATAAAAAACATACTCACCTTGCTGAAATCTAAAGTGCGTCTCTAACTGGTGTGAAAGCACTGCCAGTCTGCTGCAAATTAGCACAGTTAGAGAGTGTTCACTATTAGTCTAAACATTTCTGAAGGCACTTTGCTTATCAGAAGCCTGTACGTGACTTGCATGATTCGGTAGTTCAACAAAAGAAGTTCAGTAGTAGCTGCGCTGCAAATGTAAAATAAGAGCTTTATGTCAAAATACCAACTTCAGTTTTAGTCTAGATCGCATTTCCTCATCTGAAACACATCCTTTTGTGCAGTATAATTTCTTTTAATTCATTTGTATAGTATATTAGCATTACCCTGTTAAAAAAAAAAAAAAAAAAAAAAAAATTAAACCTAAAATGGTGGTATTGTTTTTTTTTTTTGGGGGGGGGGGGGGGGGGGGGGGATTATGATATGATTAATTTTGCAATAGCTGCAACCATTAATGGTAGGAAGTGACCCCTCAAAAATGTTCATTTTGCCATCATTTACTCTCTCATTTTGTTCCAAGCCAGTATTATTGACTTTCTTCTTTGGAAGAAAAAATAAGATATTTTGAAAAATGTCTGTTTTTGTCAATACAATGAAAGTCAGTGTGGTCCAAGTGTTTTAGTTTTGGACCCTACTGACCTCCATTATATGGAGGGATGTAACAATTAACCCTGAGCCTGTAGAAAATCAATAAAATTATGTGACGATTGAAGTCGGTCCAGATGTTTAAGGAATCGCGATACAATTGGCTGTTGTGGGGGTTTATATGATCAGAAAAGTTTAGATGGTATTTTTTAATTTCATATCACCTTTGTATAATTTATTTTAAAGTAGTGTTTATAAGCATAGCACTGCTTTGTTTTCGGCAGTAACCAAGGAAATGATTTATTGCTGCAGTTCCATTAGTGCCACCTACTGTCGGAGAGTGAACTTGCGTTCTCATTCAGCCCGTCTGCTGATTTTGCTTATTTATTTATATTTCTTTTTTATTTTATTATACAATTAAATTTGAATCAAAAACTGGTCTGGCTGCATGTATGCAGCATCTTTGGTTAAAATTCAGCGGTTACCTCGAATTGTAAATGGAAAGAGCACAGACAAAGCCTTTGTTTATATGAAGAGATTTTGTTTATTTGTAATATTTATTTGGTTTTGGATTATTTATTTAGTTTTATTTGACATATTTCAATTTCACAAAGAAATGTGCAGCATTTTATAAGTAATAGAAGGACACCTTTCCATTTATAATTAGTCTGAAATTTCATTTTGTAAAAAAATAATAAAAAATAATAATTGTGAAATCGTATTGTTAATCATATTACACATCGTAAGTTAAGCAAATTGTCATATCCATAATTATATGGACAAAAAACAAACAAACAAACAAACAAGAAAGTAAAACAGGTTTGCCTCAACATTAAGGCCTGTGTCCACCACAGTGTTTTTTCCCGAGGCATATTTTTTCATTTGTTTTCAATGGGAGCACAGCAGTTTTTAAAACGCAAGGAGCATTACGAGGCCCTGAGCATTTATAACACTCTGAGCACTGCGTGTTCAATGTTCAATGTTCAATGTTTAACTCATCACTGTCACTTTTTAGACAGCTAACCAATCAGAGTAGAAGATGGACGGGACTAATATCACACAGACCAACCGTCACACCCTGCTTGAACTACAACTGAACAAACAGCCTAGGAGAAATTCATTTTGCTTGTCTCAGAGTATTCATGTCTTCACCAGATGGAATTCCCAGACTACCACAATTTTGTTATGAAAAACAATGCTTGGAGAAACATTTTATCCATTATGCATCTGTCATATCACTTTAGCGGATATGCCATATCATCCACTGCGCCGCAGAAGCGTTCTCTCTCAAGTGCTCACAGCTAGGTGTTTTTTGGTGGACACACACCCTAAGATGGGTGAATCTACCGGCAAGATTGTGACCAAAAGTTCAGTGGCCTGGCAACTTCCAACAACAAAATTGCCATCGATGTGTTTGTCCAAGTTTCATACAGTCCGTATTGTAGCCTAATAAAGCTGAAGTGCTGTCTCTCGGGGGTGGGCAGTGCTCTTTCTGTAATGCATAGCCCCCTGTCTGTGAGAAGATCCCAGTGCTTCTGGTCCCCAGTGTCCCCATTACAGACTGCTAGGTATTCTGGGAGGAATAAATTGGTTGGACAGGCTTTCGATGGGTTTAGCCACCATGCTGGCACAATACAGCAGATCGTCAGTTCGTTCAGGCAGGATCACATCTAGCGACGCAGCTCGACAGACGTCCCGGAGAGGAATGGTGTGGGGCGGCAGCTGTCTCCCCATAGGGACCAGGTGGATTCAGACCTCCTGGTCATTAGTGGGAGACACAGTGAGTGAAGCAACATGCTCCGGAACAATGACACATCTGCAAACAGCTGCAAACCCTGGGTAAAGTTTCTCTTCCAATTGTTTGCACCTAGCCAGATGCTACTTTGAGCGCTGGTAGTTAGCCATGTTGTTTGGGTCACTAGCTGAAGAGAGAAAACCACAGAAACTAGAGAAAGATTCGGAGATCTGCCACTTTCTACAATCTCATGACTTTTTTTAATTGAACAAGAAGTACAATTTATTTAGTTAGTTACTATTTATTTAGTCAGTGGATTTTAACCTGTATCCACCATTTGAAAGTTTGCAATGCCATAATTGTAATATATTCTGTAAAATTCATATTCAGTGGTTAAAACTAAAAAACATAATGTAAAATATTCAAATAACCAACAACATTTAATTCATCTCAAAATTAAAAACAAAAACTAATCTCATCTTCTATTTGTTTTTTTACACAGTCAACTTTGTTAATTGTAAGACAAATGATATTCCCTTTTATTTGAATGATCATTTTATTATAGTTATAAAATATATAAAAAGAGGTTTCTTATGCACTGTTGCTTCTGAAAATGTCATTTTAAAGGATTTCTATCCATTTATTAATTTATTTAAAACCAAAATACCTGTTAATACCTGCGTTTGAAGTCTATTATATATATATATATATATATATATATATATATATATATATATATAGCTAAAGATATTTTAGTAACTGAGTTGAAACTTAAAATAAACACTAATATAATCTTAATATAAAATAAATTCACAAAATGAATTAAAATCTTGATATTCAATATTTTCTAAAGGTTAAGTTCCTCTTTTCCCTGAGCCTGCATTGAAAATTTTAATTATTCTTATATTTTTTTTTTACATATAACACCTAATATAAATATTTGTACAGGCCCATTTTGTATCCTATTCATAGAAATTGTCAACTGATTTTTTTTTTTTTTTTGGCTGGACTTTTTTGGATAAACTTGTATGATTTGGTTGGCCATTCTTCGGTATTTAGAGTTCATATTATCAGACAATTATAATCATCAGAAACTAAAGAACAAGAGAGACCTAACCTCAAATTTAAAGACAGAGAATATGCAAATCAGCCTAGTGTCTACCAGGAGAAGAGTATCTGGCAACCCCCCAGAAGACCCGAGGCTTTTACATGGGCTAGAAGCTAAATTAACCTATCCTAGCTGTCTTTTTACTTTAGCACAGTTCATATATTGCTTAAATGCATCAGACAGCGGAGTACATCGCACATCTGATGTGTTTTCTTTACGGTAAACTGCCTCTCTCACTAATGGCTTGCATTCAGAGTACTCACATTAAAAATATTCTTACGGCCATGATCATTTGCTGTGTTCACAGACACATAAAAAAAGCAAGATTTAGTTATTTAAAACAATTTTTTAAATCTTTTTAATCAACCAACCAACATAGCAAATTGTTTGCAGTCACTAATAGGTCATATAGAGAGTGCTCAGTATTTATAGGCTCAATGATTTTACAACTCCACATGGGACTCGCATACATCAACCTCTCACTGTTCTATATTTCTTGTCCTGCGTCGCCCCCCAACCAGCATTCTCCCAAAACGCATTTAGAGCTTTTGCATGCATTGTTAAATAGGACTGATGGAAGCCTGATGGCCTGACCATTATTCACCATGTCGCCTGGTTAATTTGTGTGCTCTTACAAGTACAAAGATGTCAGGATGGAGCGGCGTGCTTTACCTTGGCTTCCCATGGGACCATTAATCCTCTGGCTTCTGTCATCTCCTCCAAGTCTCGGCTGCCTACTGGTGCTGCCAGGAAACTGCTGTTTGGGCCCTTTTCCATCCACTCTCTCGGCTATATTTATTCTTTGTTCCAGTCAGCTGTCATCAGCCGTGGAGAATAAGTGTAGTGTAATAAACAATGCTTTTGTGATGAAATAACAGGTGAAGCCGGAAACAGTTCTAGCCAAACATTAGGAACTCACATGGGACGCTGCAATAATACGGAGGAGACTTAAGAGGTTTTAACGATCCACTTGGAAGGTGTAATGGAGTGTTTAACGTAAATAGGTGGCGTTTGTTATGAAATATTAGTGTTGTAACATGATTTGTTGCTTTTTGGTGCCAGTATTGGTCAGTGCTATAAATGGTTTGTCAAAAATGGCTAGAAGTTACCGATGGAGAATATGGGAGCACGAGCTTTCATGTTTTACTAGTATAGAAAATGCATCATAGCATTTTTCTATAAGCATTAATTTATTAATTAGCATTTTTTTGTAACTAAAAAGTGCTTAAAATAAGATACATTTACTTTTATTGATTTAATGCAGTGCATAGTTTTTACCTTATTCATAAAACAAAAGTAACACAAAACACCATCTTTCGTGTTTTATACAAAAATGAGTTTGGGGCGAGTTTTATAATTTAAGTAATGTGCAACAATAAATTATTCACAATATGCCCAGGAATGTTTATTATGAATGTAAGTAGACTTTTAGTATGTAGTAGAATGTAAGTCATTTTATATGAAGTTGACTTTCTGTATATCAACAAGTATTTGAAGTCTAAAAATTGTCCCGGAGGTAGTAGTGAACCGTATAGAGGCTTGACCTGGGCATTTCCTCAAGGCTGTAGGTTTTTGGCATTGGGGAGGTGGCTAGTTCTGCATACTGATCCTGGGGCTTTGGCCTTGGCCGGTTGATAAGTTGCGATGTGAGCACGGATGGAGGAAGGTTGGGCAGGGGCAGTTATGGGGGATGGGGGAGAAACAGGAGAGTGAGATAAATGTGATTGGATACCTGTCCGACCGCAGCCTCTCCCATCTGTCTCAGAGTCTGCCATCCCATCTCGCAGGCGGCAGGAGGTAATTGGGTTCATTGTTCTCACCACAGGATCCCCTGGATTGAAAGCTTCATTATCTGGATAACCATGAATGTAAATGAGCCCCACGTATGCAGCCCGGATAATGGGGAAAAAATAGATCATTGCCCACAAACACAAGCACCTCCCCAACTTTCATTTGTACTTTTTCAACATATACTCCTTGTACACAAACCCCAACCCTCTTGGTGTACATATTTGCCATTTATGGACAAGTAAAGTCTATGCAGTTTTATATATATTTCCAAGAAAATTCATCTTGATTTAAGGATTTTTAAATATATATATTTTTTCTTCTGCAAAACAAGTCAATAATATTGAATACAAACTATACAGAACCGACAGAGAAGTTCAAGAAGAGAGACTGGGAATGGGATTGGGACATACCCAAGCCAACCTCAAATCCACAATCCCATGAAAACTATATAAAATGTATTACTTGCTCAAAATTTCTCCCACCAACTGGCTCAATAAGCACAAGCTCTGATGCCTAAAAGCCTCTTTATGTTGAGAGTGTTCTGCTTTAAGGGAAATTTTTATACCCAATCACTCCATTTTGAACCACATACCCATATCACCTTATAATAGCAAACACAGCACATGTAGAAAATGCAGTTGTCAGCTAGTAACTCTTCATAAGATTCATATATATAAGAAGTATATCGGACCCATTTCACTGGCTGCCGTGCCTCGTTCTGCATTTCACCTACGGGTGCACTCTAAGGTGGCCGGCAATCCGCTCTGTACGGGTGACAACAATATGCCCGCTGTACTCAAGCATCCATTGCATTATTCATGCAAAACCAACATGCACACAGAAGAGCACACACAAACATTGTAATTATGTACAGGCCTGGGGAAGTGTCTGGAGATACTTTGACAAGCAGGTCACCACTGATCAGCCCCTTTCAACAAAAGAGCGGTCTACAGACGAAGAACACTCCCCACTATCAAACCACCTCTCTAGGGACTAAATAAACACGAGTACACACTGAAATGAGCCGCTCTCAGATCTTCTAGCAAATCCATCAATTAGCTGCAGATGTGATCTGCATAGGAGATTACAGCAATTTAAGCATGTTGGGAGAAAAGAGCCTAATCCCATCTCTGATGGGTGCACTGCTTTTTTTTCTCTCTCAATATTCTCTCCAGTGGGAACAGGGATCGAAGTCTTATGAGGGACGAGTGGAAACTTTAGCATGTGCTACCTTAAGCTTTCATTTGAGTGCTCTTTGATAAGAGGATTTTGAGAGTGCCAATCCAAAAACGGCAACCAACCAAACAAATGAATAAACAGAGACGAAAGAAACAGGTAATCCAGAGCTAAGGGACACCATTAAAGTGTATGAGGTAAGCATGGAAGGTGCTAATGCTAATGGCTAAACAATATATGATCCTACATGGCCTTTGTCAGCTCTATTCTTATGAAGGACGCATGTTTATTTAGAGTTATAGGAGGAACATCCTGGCTACATGCTACTGAAAAATAGCTTCTTTTTGGCTTCCCATCTTCAATGGGAGACCATAGTTAGATGAGGTTATCTAAGATTTTGGTGTAAAGAAACACAACCACTAATGTTTCTAAATCACTACTTTTTAAGAGCTAGTTAGGGTTTGTGTCTTATAGTTGAAAATTATGAAATAATGTGACCCCATAAAGCTGAAATGTCTAGCTCTATGTATATCCACACACTTGCTAAACACAGAAATACATCTTCATCTTGTACACTAGGATGTTTTTTGGGAGGTACAAACCTTTTGGAAATGTAAAAAAGTCAACGTTGGGGAGGAAAGAATGTGCATTTGTCTACAGAACTGATGACCTTATGTTGCAATGATAAATAAGGAAAAATGCTGGTCTTTTGTTTGGCACACAGACTGCTAAGTCTGTTCCTTGGCTTTTGTTGACTTAAGAGAAAAGAGTGTACAAAAATGGATGAATCCAGACTGGCTGCATCGCTAATGTCATGACTTCAGCTTGGCAGATGGCAGGAACAGTTAGGGATCTCATTAGAACAACCAAGCAGAGGATGCATCGTTGCAAAATCTTTCATTAAAGTTCCAGTATGGCCGCCTTGGTATTGGTCAAAGTTAAGATAGGAGAAACAAGTGTTGCTTAAGGTTTGTGGGACATAAATGCATGAAACCGTGATGATGTAGTTGTGCTACTCTAGTAAATATTCAGGTTCCTGCTGAGCATGCTAAACAGGAATTGAAAAGATTTAGGGAGCATTTTGAACATTTTGCTTTGTAATTAACTGAAATTTGTTCAACACTAATGCAGTGTGATATGTGGGAATATGAAGAGTAAAAACATTTCCTTGAAAGGGCACGCTTATTCATGGACCGGGTCTGTGTGTGCATGCCTGCGGGAGGAATTAGCTACTCCTTCATGTTGGTATTTATTTAATTTTGAATTATCTTTAATGACATGAAAGCTAAATGGACCCTATTCTAAATAGATGAACAGAATAACTTAATTTAGAAGCCCCAAGTCAATATTAATATGTTAGGACAGTTTGTTATTGTTCAGATGCAGAAGAAGTAATTCTATTTACGGCTCGGTAATATTGTGCTATTTGCGTTATGATTGGTGCTTTCGGCACAAATTAAATGAGTATTTATTTGAGAGTGGACTAGTAATACAATGACAATTCAAGTGGTAGTTGTAGCTACACAGTTCTACCAGAAAGACTCAGGAGGTGTAGATGAGACTGAAGTATTTATTTACAAAACATAAAAAACAGAATTAATTTGGCGTAGGCCCCATCCGTAGCGTGGATCTGAAGATTGTAGATACAAGCTAATCCTGCCGAAGACGAAGGCAGGGCGGAGCCTACACCCCGCATGGACAGGGCCGACCTGATGGTGGTGGGGAGGATGGAGGGGAACGACAGCGGCGGTATCTGCAGACACAATGAGATGCAAGTAGTGCCTTTTTATATACCTCGTGTTGAGATCCGATTGGTTTAGACCTTAATTGGAATGTGACGTGCCATTTAGTCTTCCTAATAGAACTTACGCTTACGCTTCCATATCTCTAGCCATAAAAAGGAATTGTTTTGATATTATTACTAATCACATGATGTATGTTGACTTCGTAAAATCAAATACATACTAATTCTGTTCACTTGTTGTCCAGAGTCTTCATCTGTTTCAGCCCGAGCTCTGCTGTGCTTTGAAGCAGCAACACTTTGGATTCCTGGCTACTGATCGAAGCCATTACAAAGTAATCGTCAGGTCTATTACGTGAGGCGATTTTCCCATGGCACCTCTGGGTGATCGCAGCGAGCAGGCAGGAGAGGAGGAGGCTGGAATGAAATTCACATGGTGCCTGAGCCCTGAAAGCAAAACTCTTTACAGGGCGTAGCAGCCTCACAACCCGTGTTTTTGCCTCTGGGTGCAAACTACTTGAAAGTAAGCAGTGGGTCTCTTTGATGTTAGCGCCAAATCTAAATATGTTTAAAGTATTGCTGCCCATGAGTCAAGGACAAGCCTAAATTGTCTCATGGTAAGGAGGAATACCACGTCAGAGCCTTTTATTTAAATATCAAATATCTCTTCTTTTGGCCAGTATCAGAAGCGTCTCACATCTGATCTGAGATCTTAAATATGCACATGACCAATAGATGTCTTAATTGGCAAAAGGTCTATGACTGTTCACTGATGAGCAAGCAGAGCAGGATTCATATCAGGAACAGGGATTATTAGACTTACAGGGAAGCAACAATTTGAGCATGCTCAACTTGCTTAACAGGGTTGACGCCGTGGAAAGAGTATCAAAACCAATCAGGAGATGGCTCTTACAGCTGTCTCTATGGGCCATTTGGTTTTGGTCTTAAGAGTGTGTTCTCAGCTGCAGACTGCTGCCGTATCCCAGCAACTGATATTCTTTACCATTTCTCTGGTTTCCGAGACAGTGGTGTGCCTCTCAAAGCCAAGATGCTGCCGATTAGTAACAGCAGGGATCCACCTAATCCAAGCATGCACACACATGTGCTCAATCTCAAGTCTACTTAGGGACATTCTTGCTCTCTGTTATGCAGAAAGGGCATCTAGGGGAATACAAACTCCTCAAAGTTAGTTTTCAAGATCTATAATAGTTGTACAGTGGGAGAGAACAACAAAGACATTCTGCAGCCAATGGCAAGTTACACTCTTTCTAGGTCTTTAGTCAGAGCAGACAACTATACAAACCTCAGACTAGAGAAGGTCGGGTTACTCTAGTAAAGTTCCCGGCAACTTGAGAAAGAACGAGTAATAAAAACACAACAAATATCATTGCACAATCCAGAGCCTTTCGTTTACTTTCTTTTTTAAAGGATATATATACAAGGAAGCAAATCCCAAGCCTTTTATCCTTTAGATGTTTGGCCCTTCTGCTGTTCTTTCCCAATCTCGTGCCTTCTTGTGAATTTCCCTCCATTTTTCTTTACTGCCACTTTAGAGCCAGGGGTCTCTTGGCTTTGACCGCCTCAAACAATAGACATTTGAAAGCCTTGTTTGAAGATAAAAGCGACAGACAGAAGAATCCATATTTAGACTGAGCCACTGCTGCCATGCTACGCAGCCTCCAAGCCATGTCTTTTTTGTTTTCTACCGCTGAGGCCCCTCAAATGCCCTCAAGGGTTTTAATGCCTCTGTCACCTGCCCCAGTGATGAATGCATATACACTGAGAGTTTGAGCATGAAGATGCAGTGACAACCTTCATATATCGCCAATATTGGATAGTTTGAAACTTTTCAAGGTAAGCACAGTACTCGGAAGCTTTTGGAGTCTTGCCGCATGCATCCTGCAGACTGCTTTCGCTCATTAAAAACATTCGTCTACATTTCCATGAACAAGGCCCCATTAGGCTAGCTAACTCTGTAGATGCTCTCATCATTAGCCAATGTACCTCAACCATCACCTGCACTGATTCGCAGACGCCCTTGGCTTCAAGATTCATCTCATCAACCCAGGGTATGTAGATTTTAGAGCAACATCTTGCTTTCTTAACTCATACTTTCAGTTAATTGCTACGACTCTAGCCAGTCTGCACCCTCGTGGCCCATAAACCAGGCTACTCGTCAGACAGAGGCATTTAATGAACTGATTAAAGTGTGGATTGGAGTCCTGCTAGTCAGTCTTCGTTTTCTTCTGAAGGGCTGGAAGACCTGCTCTTCTAGCCCCTGTCAAGAAGGGTCAGTCGGGAATCACCCCACCCTTTTGTTCCCATCCGAACTGCAGCAGTATGGGATCAATCAAGGCTTTCACACCTCTTGCTCTCATGGAGCATATATTAATCACAGGTAACTCCACGGTTCAAAGGTTTAATTTACGTTGAAAGAGGATGTGGTGCATTGGGATCAGACAAGCAGGATTGTCACTTTGACATTGCAGGCTGATGGATGTGCTGTGAGGTAAAGAGAAGGGCCTGCCTCTTCCCCCTTACACCCAATCTTTCACCCCCCTCCAACTCACATTGATTTCCTCTCCTTACCTCAGGTCACTGGCTGGAAATTGAATTGGAAATAGTAGGAAACAGAGGTCTATTATTTCTTGTTCTGTTGGCATTTATTTTTTTTCATCATCCCCTCCCTCCCCACACCCTTACACCCCAACCCCCCCCCCCCCAAGTCCCAGTACCGGCATTTCAACAGACAGCAGAGGAACTAATGGGAATAGCAGTTACCGTCAGGACACACTTAAACGACTGCGCTGACTTTGCCTCGTCTAATAATGCCGTCCTCCGAAGCGAAAGGTTACGCTCACCCCTGCGGTTTTAGAGCACATCATTATGCCTTTATAGAAGTCTAGCTTCTCTCCCCTCTCCCACTCATGGGAGCATCACCACTTCTGAGTGAAAGGGGAAAAAAATATTGGTGATATTGAGTTGAGGGGCTTGCTGAGCGGCTTGCTGAGTTTTAGAGCAAATATAGAGAAAGGGCATCCATTGCTTACCAAGAAGGTGAGAGCATAGAATGCAAGAATAAATGACCATAGAACCCCAGTATTTTTCGTTGATATGTTATATGGTGCACAATTTTAACTCATCCAATATGGTGGGTACAAGTTCCTTGGGTGCTATTTTTAAATTTGAAACTTGCTAAGCTACAAGTTAATTATACCTTACACTGCTCTTAGCCCTTAGCTGTTACTAGTTAGTTGTGTAGCTAACTACATTAAATCTATGTAAGGGGGCAATACCTTTTTATAGAATGTTTTTAGGCTCTGTTTGAGTTGCAGATTGTATCATTGCATAGTTGAATATTGAAAAAGATATCTCCCCCTTTAGTAGCTTCAACGTAGTTAGCTTCTTTTTACTACTAGCCTAGCTAACTACATTGACGCTATGCAAGGAGGTAATATCTTTTAAATATTGAACATGTTTTATTATTTAATCGGTTTTGCAATGTGACATTAGAAACAGTGATGTGACTTTTTGTGCCACACACATAGCTTGTTATCATTATTGTTGCATGATGTTGATTACATTAGCTGTCATGCTATAGAAATGTCAGTTTAAGCTGTCACCTATGGATGTTAAACATGCACTTGTTAGAATCTGATAGAGTACAGTATGTGTATATAAATACATTCTCTCCAGCAGTATTTTTTAATTTGTTTACATGTTGCCATAGAGTTTCTCCCCACCTTTAAAAAAAAAAAAAAGAATGTAAATGAGAAAATTCCCCATCGTTCTCCCTGTTCTTTACCTTTTCTCTCTGTTTCCTTCCTTTCTCTGTGCTGTATGACAGCCTGTTCTGTTTGGTGCTCTCCAGAGAGCTTTAATTGACAAGTGTGTACAATAACTAATCAGCAGTGGAGGGACTGCTCTTTGTAATGATGAATTGACTGAACTAATTTCAGATAATCCCTCATGTTACCCGGCAACGCTGACGCCGCCAATTGATATTTGAAATACAAGACGCCCCTCGTTCTGCTCCCTGTCAGTCATCTCAGTATCCCTTCTGCAGCTAAAGAGGTGCAATTCATAATGAGGCGCTGACTGTGCGCTGCAAAGATTAAAACTTTCCCCAATCTATTACCATTCAACAAACCTCCACACATTCGCACACACTTAAAAATAATAGATCATTGTTAAAGGTTAAGTTAAGTGTTTTTTTTTTATTTTTATTTTTTACTTTATCCTATCCACATAATCGTTTGTATTTTTACCGCAGTTTAGCATTTTTAAATCCAACAGCACTAATAATGTGAAATTTTTCTCCCCAGAGGCTAATGGGCAATGAGCTATTGGACAGAGAGGTTCTTCTTGTCCAATTTAGCCAGCTTCACGGTGCAGAGATGTTGAATATCTGACTTTAATGGGATATTAAGACTTTAATCAGAATTTCTGGGAACATTGAAGGACAATATCAATAAAAAAGAGCCCCTGGAGGCTCAGCGGCTGAAAATCTCGAGCAAATATGTAAAATTCGATGACTTGTATCCACTAGGCAGATGCATAATCACTGTTTCTCAGTCTGAAATGTGCTACATTCTGAGAATTTCCCTGTTATTTCATCATACGCTTATTGTGGGCTACTCATAATGACCTGCAGAGTGCTATCATGAGAATCGGCTGAGCTTGCCATGAGCAATAGCAAATCTTGCTATGTTAAGGTTAGATGAGGCTAAAGAACTTCTGCTGGGTAAAATTGTTCTTATTCAGAATTTTTGCTAATGTTTAGTTTCATCACACATGAATTTTGATTCTGTATTTATAGGGCATCTCTAGACAGCATTTGATTGGACAAAAATTATGGTGTTTTTGGTCTGTTGAAGTGGATTAGTTTTTATTATTATTATTATTAATACTTTAAGCAAGGATGCATTACATTGATCAAAAGTGACAGTAAAGACTTGTGTTGTTACCAAAGATTTCTATTCTGTTCCTTTTTTTATTCAGTTTTGTTGCACAAAATAATACAGCAGCAAATCAGCATAACAGACAAATTTCTGAAGGATCATGAGACTGTAGGCTGTGGATTGTGATGGATCACATATTTCGATGTAATACCGCATTTATCCTCATGAGCAAAAAAAAATCCTGTTTTTACCATAAAGAAGAAATACATACTCTTTTATTTAATTATTATAGATTGAAAACTTTCAGGTAGGACTACACTGAAAATCGTAATGACAGTTGCTTATGAGAAAATACTTTCCCATACTGGGACTACAGATGTCATTAAACTACCACAGGCAAAGCAGTGGTGAGAAATGACAGCCAATGACAGATTATAGCCACTTTAACCAACATCTCGGTCAATGTAAAGATAGTTACAGTATTTGATTAAGTATCAAGCACAGCATCTTAAAAATCCAAACAAATGGGTCTGTCAAAGCTTGCAGATAAAGCCTAGGATGACAAGGGGGAGAAAGATTCTCTCTCTCTCAAATCTATTTTTAATAAGTTTTAGGGGAAGGGCAACCCTGGAGCACTGGGATTGAAGTTCCACTCTTGCTAGTTAAAACCCCCACAAGACTGAGGCAGCAAAGAACCTCTCCACCATAACCTAGCTGCTGTAAAGTCCAGTGGTTGAAAATGTGTGTGTGTGTGTGTGTGTGTGTGTGTGTGTAGGGCCAGAGTACAGCTGTTTGAAGTCCATAGTTATAATGTGTGGCACAAATTTTGAGGGAAATGCACAGATTATGTTACTTAACTCAACAATGATGGCCAGTACTGCATTGTCATGGACCAAAAATATTTGGACGCTTATGTCAAAGTTAGAAATATAGAAAGGTCTTTGCATTACATTAAATATTAAACCAAATGAATACAGAAATAAAGGGGTGATATATTGTTGCGTCATTAATTCAGCTGATTCATTCAAAAAGTATTTTTGAGTGAGTCATTGAATAATTCACTTAACTTACTTGTTAGAAAAACACTGATTCATTCAGGAACTAAACAGTTGGCTTTTTTATTGAGTGAGTGAGTGAGTGGATGAATCATTAAATCAGCTGATTCAATCAGAAACAAAACAAACCTTTTTTAAGAAAGTCATTGAAACATTCAATCAACTAATTCCTTAAAAACTGATTCTTTCAGGAGTGTCTCTCTCCATGAATGTGTCAGCAAATCATTTATTCAGATGATTCGTACAAAAAAGATTCACTCAGGAATGCTGTTGTGTTTTGCTGCTCAATGGTTCTGCTTTGGCTTTGAAAATTGAAAAAAAATAATAATATGTAATTTACTGAATTATAACTAGGCTATATCAAACTGCTGTATAAATCTGAATAAATCATCTTGTCAGAACAAAATCTTGCTTTTGAGACATTTCTTAATGCATATATATCAGAAATGTATTATTTTATTAAGTATGCACATTGGACACTGCAATACCCATTTTGCCAAAATATTTCAGGTTTAAATTACAAACATGAATCTTATGCAGATTGAGATGAAGTCACCTGTAATTGGCTCATCCACTAAAAATGCAGTGCTTGAATAATCTAATATGGTTGAAATTCCCTCAGGTTATGTTAGATCTCTTTCTGACCACACATATATGTTATTTATGATTTATTTTTATTTTGGACTTGATCCTAATAAGCTTTAAATGGCATGACTGAGTCAGGATGTTTCTGTCAAGCTGAGTTTTCCCATTTACTTCTATATTACACACCCCACACGGAGAGTGAAGATGTATCTGCTCAAAGTCAATGGCAGGCCTACGGGTCTCTCAGCTACTGCACTATCCTAAGCCAATATCCTAGTTTCCTCCAGACTGCATTAAACAGCATGGCAATGAGAGAGGAGGCGAGGAGTTCAAGGTTTATCAGTTTGCAGCACACTGTAATTTTTGCCTGTATACTGTACAGGGGAAATCAACTAGCATTATTATGAAATCACCGAGATATGAGACTAGCTTTCGGGGCTAATGTTTTTATTTATGTACTTTCCACTTTACCTTATCCAGCATTTTTCCCATCTGTAAACTGGTAACTCTGCAGATTTGGAAGTCAAAGCACTGCACAGAGCATCTCACAAACACACACCGGGATTTCAGAATGAATATGGATTAAAAGATGCACCTAGGATGCTCTGACCTTGCATGTAATGATGATTGTGAAAATACAGTCTCACCCCTAACCTGACTAGTCCATAGAAATAATCTCTATTATGTATCAATAAAATCTGTCTACAATGACATAGGAATGAGTCAGAATGTCTGAGTGGATACAGTTCAAAGTATGACATGAGAGCATATTTCATTTGATGCTGTATTTTTCAGTTATATAGTGCGTCTGAAATTGCATTCTGTCTGTGCAGGTACTGTACTACATTTGATGAGGAACAAACTTCTCAATCAAAATCACATACTGTCAGAGTAGGTGCTATGTTTGATAAGGAACAATCTTTGTAACCAAAATCGTATACTTTTTAGTAGCTGCTACATTTAATGAGCAACAAATTTCATGATCAAATTCGTATACTTTCTGAGTAGCTACTATAGGGGAAAGACTTTGTGATTGAAATCGAATACTGTCTATATAGGTATTACATCTGATTATGAACAAACTTTGCAACACAATTGCATACTTTCTGAGTAGCTAGTACATTTGATGAAGAACAAACTTCGCAAACAAAATTGCATACTGTCTGAGAAGCTATTAAGTTTGATGAAAAATGAACTTCGCAACACAATCACAGACTTTCTGAGTAGCTACTACATTCAATGAGGAACGAACTTCATGACCAAATTCGTATACTTTCTGAGTAGCTACTAATGGGGAAAGAACTTCGTAATCGAAATCGTATACTGTCTACATATGTATTACATCTGATTATGAACAAACTTCGCAACACAATTGCATACCTTCTGAGTAGCTAGTACATTTGATGAAGACCAAATTCGCTTAATTGGACACAGGTATTTGTTGGTATTGGGACAAGTATTTGGACATCTCATTTGACCAGTTTTCGCATATGGTAAAGTAGTAGGCATATTCTGAGAGGTTTTAAATTCAATGTTGGGAAGTGTAAAATATATATATATATATATATATATATATATATATATATATATATATATATATATATATATATATATATATATATATATATATATATATATATATATATATATATAAGGGGGAGTGTATATTTTTTGCAGTTTCAAAAATAATGACAGATTTTGGTCAGAAAAATTAATAAATGAAAGGTAATTTACTAATCGCTTTAAGGTTGTCCAGCATCTGTTTCCATGCTGTCTTTCCCCATTATTTATCAGTTAGCAGTCTCATTCACTCACCTCTTGTTCTCCTCTTCAGTTTCACTTTGCTCCTTGAAGAATCCCAGAAGGCCAGAGCGACCTCTTCACTCTGTCGCTTTTATGAGTGATGGTGAGACTCATGCCTGCTTGCTTTTAACCTCTTAATGAAGTTTGTTGTCCCATGCCTGTAGTCTATTGCATCCTCCGAAAAGGTAAAAGAAAGGACAGGTTAATGATTTGAGTGCACTACAGCATGTGGCTCCATCATTAGCCAACCGAAAATAAAGTGGATGAGGGGCTTGTGAGTGAGTGTGTGGTTGGGTTTCAGCCTCGTGAAATTATTTGTGCCATGTGAAGCTTATGAATCAATGTCCGTTTGCCAATGAGAAAATAATTAAAATCCGGCTGGGAACCGTGTTATGTAGCCTACCGTTAACCAACTGCTACTGTAAGAAGCTGTATGTGTATATGTAATAGAAACACCCATAAATGTAATGAAACAAAACAAAATCCATATCATAACTGACTCCAAAGAGCCCAGAGAATGGCATTATGGAGGCAGACAGTATAAATGGCCCTGCAATATTGTAAATGTTTATTTACTATAGCTCTCGTGGACATCCTGTTATACGGCTGGAGATTTATGGGCGCCGCTGTAATACGTTGAAGCCGACGCAAGGTAGCAGGTCATATTTCACATGTTTTAACATATCGAGTGTAAATTTTCCGTGAACTATACAGTGGAGATAAAATATTTTAAGCCGTTTCTTCTACTGTCTCCTCCCCCGTGTCCTCATTTGAGAACAAATATTATCTTTGAAACTCCTACACACGAGAGGTTTTGTATGTACGCGGTCAGTTATAATATGTTCAAGGTCTCCCACCGTAGCTGGATGGGAATGACGCGTCAACCAGGGAAAAACTGATTACACCTTTTTAGAATTTTCTGCATTTATACCTCCCTCGCTTCTCTGTTTCGGAGTTAAAATAGATGCTTACAGGAGAGCCATAAGCCATCAGAGAGCGCTATTAGCGCACACAGATATTTTTCTTCTTTTTAACGTCATTTGTGAATGGTGAAATGGAAAATGTGTTGTAAATTTTCTTCAGGTCTCCCAGTGATTTTTAAATGCTGTCTGAAGGCCACCTCTGCAGCTGGCTGTTTTTATTTTATGTGTTGACCTAACAGTTAACTGCAGGAGAAACTGGAATACCGCAAATCTATTTATTTTACGCCATGTTGCCTTTCGGTTCACCGCTAGAAGGATTTAGTGCAGCTTTGAGTTAAAAAAATGGTAAACAGTTGGTTCAAACATTGTTTATTTAAGTACATATTATTATTAAATCATTAAACATTATTTGTTCTTGTTTACGTATTTAGGTTTCATTTTCTGCGTAGACACGTACCATAAAACACTTTCAATTAATAAATGAATAAAATAAACAAATAAAAATATTTCTATTTTGGGGCATGTTGTCACACTTTATGGGGTAATTTGTATATATACTAAATTCGATTTCGAAATGCCGATTAACATTTACAACACTTTTGTAATCAAAACAAAAGTTTTTTTGAATACATTTACATGAAGGAAAAAACTCAATATTTTGTCAACTTTGTCATAAACTGTACAAGCAGGCCTGCTTGGTGGCATAAACTAATTCTTTGCAATGATTTCTGTGCCAAAGTTACATAAACGGTTTAGGTTTATGTAACTCTGGCACACGATGTTATGGAAATGAAGTTGTTGACTTCTTTTTTACTTCCCTTGATCAAATTTTGACGCCTGTTTTCTAGAATCTGCCAAACGTCTGTGGCTGTATCTATTGTAGATTAATCTATTTGCCCAAACCCTCTGTGAACTAATTAGAGGCCGATTGTTTTAGATGAACTCACGGGAGGTATGTAGACCTCCTAGAACTGTCTCAAGTTTGACAGCAGCATATAGACCTCGAAGGCCCCGATCATCGCTGCCAGATCGAGATCCCGACGGATGTGGATACTCCATCGGCGTTCGTACGAAACAAGATATGTTATAAATAATGAATTGGATCAAAATCTACCGGGTTTGTTCTGTAGGTTAATTACTTGAACCCTCTCTGTCTGTTTGTTGAGGTTGTGTTTTGATTCATGCGGTAATTGTTGTGTTGTTTTTAATTAGTGTTCGGGGGCCGCGCACCGCTTTCAAAGACTCGATTCTGGTGTCCCGAGTGGAAATCGCAGCAAAATCTATCTCAGCCCATCCTATCTGTCTGCATCACTTATCTGCATGGTGAACCTGAACACTTTTCTCTTGGTTTGCTCGGTCTCCGGTTGAATAATCACCCACCCGGTAATTCCCTGTTAATGTGTTTGTTCATTCGTATGTTGCTTTTTATCAAGATGCTAATATTGTTCATCATTTCTCCTTATCGCTGCCTCAGACAATGGAATTTACACTGCACGCCCGGCAGCAGATTAAGGAATGACCCTCCGCTTTCCCCCAGCCCCATTTAGGCTTGATTGACAGCCGGTTGTCATGGCAACTTCCACAGGCTCTCGTTCCTGCACGGAAGCAAAAGAGCTCCAAAAGTGATGATTCACTATCGTCCGGCTCTCTCAGGACAATGATTTACAAACTCGACCGCTCACTCTCGCATTCGTCCCGGCTTATCGGAGGCTGCAGGATCTCCTCCTGCGAGCCAGGACACCGTTTGCATGTTTAGAGACCCTCCGAGGATGCCTTTTGCGGACAAAACAACAACTAGGATCCACATTGTGAAAACGCAATTGTAATTCAGCATCAGGCTTATCGCTTTTAGGGTTTAGTGGGAGATCATTTGCATTAGGATAATAACCTGTTGTCAGTGTAGCGTCCATATCTCCTATTCAAGATGATTAGTATCTATATAATGAATTTTTGTCAAATATAATAATTGTTTTTGTAGGCCTCAAGTGTCCAGTTAATTTTTGGGCCTCAGTAGATGGAATATACTAGGGGTTCACAAACTGTGGGACACTCATATGGCCAAAAACAGTATGCTAGAGAGCAAGTGGATGGAGATCAATTTTGATTATTTTACTCAATTGAAAAACCATAGTTTTTTAACAATAAGAAATAGAAATATAAACTTTTATTTATATATATATGTGTTATTTCGTGTTTAATAATTATATACACACATTGTATAATATATAAAATCTATGATAAAATTGCTTAAATTAAACTAAAATTAAAAACGAAAATGTAAATACAAAAAAAGTTTGTACTCCACCCCCCCCAGGCTGTTCTATCCTCTTTACTTAATGCACGAGATTTTTTACAAACAAACACCCGGTTATATTCAAGGCATAAGAGCATTGACTCTCCCTTTCATAATAAAGATAACAAATATCAGTCATGATATGACACAAATAAGAACTTCAGTCATATCACAAGGACATAAATTCCCTTAGACGTGGAGCTAGCAATCTTGTTTTCCGCTTGTCGTTGTGCGGCTTAATTTGTGATGAACAAAACAAAACTCTTTCCAGCCGCTGAAGTTGATGAAGCTTGATGGGAGTCATTTTTTGAGGCAGCATCACAGCTGTTGGGGCCGGACCCGGTGTGAAGGACACGGGGGGAGTAAACTATGCAAATATCAAGTGCGCTAATCAATTAAACGTGCGATGAGAAGCACCTTAATAGCACTGTAGTGATTGAACAGTCTATCAAAGTCCACATTATATTACAAATAAATAAGATACTGTACAGCATGTGTTCTAGTCTGATGCCTTTTAATGAATCTGTTGCGGTTATACTGTCGTTAAACTCACTTTGCCTGTTTATTTATGGACTGCAACTGCATTACTGACTGCAGTCGATTCTCATGAGCTTTTGGCGTCTGAGTAGACAGAGAAAGTTGAATAATGCTAGATTGTGATGCTATTTCATACGTTCCTTTATATGTAGGTAGTATAAAGCAATGCAGTCTGTATTGTATTCCAATATTTTCTATAATGGATCGTGTGTGTTTTAGAAAGAAATGTGTGTGTGGTTTACTTTTCTCATAATGTGTGTTGTCAGTCACAGCGTCTGTTTTTATTTTTTACGGCGGCCCCGTGGTGATGCTTTATCCCTCATCCTTGTCAGAAAGAGTGATGAAAACATTCTCTGGCTGATTTATTTTATAAATCGCTTGGAGCTTTTGCACCTTATTGAATCATGGAAAAACAGCAGTACAGCTAAATTGCTAAAGAAAATATCTGAAGATTTAGAGGATGTGTGATTAATAAAAAAAAATTTGAGTCAAAGGAATGATTTGTTCACAAATTAGACAAAATCGTTCATGCTGTTTTTGTGATTCAATGAAAAGATCTGACTCAAAAGAATGATTTGTCAAAATCAAAAAAAAAAAAATGTAGGCCTGTTCTTCTGCGATTCAGTTAAAAGATTTGACTCGGAAGAATGAATTGTTGACAAATCAGAGAAATCATTCAGACCGGTTTTGTGATTGAATGAAAAGATTTGATTCATTTGATACATTTTTATGGTTCAATAAAAAGATGTGACTCATTTAGATCAGTGTTGTGGGTCAATGAAAAGATTTGGTGAAAAAAAAACGAACAGTTTGCAAATCAGAAAAGTCATTTTGTGGTTTAATTAAAAGATTTTACCAGTACTCAAAATAATTATTTGTTTACAAAGTTTTGTGTTTGAATGAAAAGTTTGAATACTTTTATTGCGATTGACCACAATATAGTGCAGATGTCAAGATTTTCAGTGAATAGAAGCTTAAATTTTTCATAACATTTATGATAATTTCATGGTGCTTTTGTGTCATTTCTGAGAGCTTAAAGCTTCCAGTCTTCATTTATTGTAACTGCGTAGACAAGATCGACCGGCACAGTCAACATGTTTGAAATGACATGAGAATTTACATTTTGGATGAACTATTCTTTGAAGCTGCATTGTCTCCATGCAATAATCTGATTTCCAGTGTGTGTTACTGTTAGACTTTTTCCGCACATAAGTATCATTCCATTCAGCTGTCAGACGTCGACAGTCGCAAGGGTGTATTTTAAAGCGTGTTACACAGCAGAGCTTGTGGCATAAATATTGAGGTGAAGCACACGCGGTATTAAATTCATACAGGTCAGCTTCATACATCAATCCAGCCCGGACAGAGTCCCATCACCCGTTTGCCTGAGATGAGACATCACTAGAAGCACGGCGAGACCTTAAGGCCAAATCTATGCGAATTCGTCCAGGAACGTTACCAGCCCACCTCCGGATTGCGAGATCCCCCTCAGGCGTTGTCAAAGGCCCATCCTGCCCTTTTATTTTCCAGTTCAGGGCCTTCTTTTTTTGCAGATAAATGCTCTCCGATGTAACGTGACAGATGTCACAATGCATCGCCTCTGTTTTGATACATACCCTCTGATCCTGCCACAAACGATAAAGAGCGCACGGGGCCCAGACAACGTGCTGACACTTGTGATTATTTTAGAGCGCGTCACGACCGTGGCGAGACACGAAGCCGGCCATGTTCCAGAGCGAATCAAGGAATATCAATACGTGCGTGTCGGAGTCACTGTGGCATCCGCGGACTGAAGGAGACTCCATAGACACAGCCATTCCGTTGACTGACATATATTAAGAAAGATCGATGCAATGATAAAGTTGTACATTTAGTTGGCTTGCACTTAATCTGTTGACGCCTCAATACACTTCACTTCCTGTTTTCCCCACAACCTTAGTTTTTGGGGAGAAGAAAAAACTGACAGTATAATACTTAAGTGCTTCATAATTCATTGGTCAATTTAGAGATTTCGGCTTTTCATAATGTTATTTCAGATTGGTGTAAAGAAAACATCCGAAATACCGAAATGCTAATTTATCCATTTGTGACTCTAGAATAAAATTTTGTTTCATATCTTTAAAGGCTGTTTTATCAAAATGAGTTTTTTTAAGCAATACATCTCTACTTTGTTTGCAGTGCACTTATATAAACCAAACCTTACGTTTCACCAAGGGTGTCTTGCCTTAATTCAAGTGATTCTTTCTGTTAAATAGTGAGACGTAACTCTGTTTATGAACAAAACATTGAATTGAACATTGAATCATTTAGTCAAGCGAGCACGGATACATTTAGGAGCAGAACAAGTGAGGCATTAAATCATTTCATTTCATCAGCAGATTCATTCATTCACTTATTCATTCAGCAACAGAGCCAAGTGTTCCTTTAGTATCATTTAGTCAGTCGATTCGTTCGAAACACTGCTTGATTCAGGGACAAAATGCAGCTGCATGTTCTCTGTTTATCTTACCTATCACCCATCCATCCATCCGTCCATCCATCCAAATTGGGTTTTCATGGTTACCATTTTTAATGGTAAATGATAATAAATTTGAATAGGCACGATGCTTTTAACCCTTATAATATTCAATAGAATATGCCACTGCGATTCTCTCGCAAAAGTCATCAGGTTTTAAAAATGATTTGGGAGAATCATATTTATAAAACATTCAAGATTTCAGCTCAGTCAAAGAAAGTATTATCTGTGAATACACCCAGTTGCCATAAACCAAACACAGAACAGAACACAAACAGCTCGCATTCATTTGAATTCCAGGTCAGCGGTAGCGGCACTCTCGGTCTATCTACACCCTCCAGAAATTTCGTAGAAAGCGGCATCTCTTCGCAGTCTGCTACTTCCTATTAAACCAGGCCTCTAAGCACGACAGCTTAGTGCTATCACCTCAGGCCTACCCACCATTTCCAACATGGGGTTGAACCCAATTATCCCCCAAATTAAAATGAACAGACTTGGCATGGGGAACAATTACTGCTGCGACTCCATTCCACATGCTAAATGGGCCAAGCAAAAGCAGTCCCTGTTTGCCCATGCTGGCCAAGGACCAAAAGTCTGAGTAGTATTTGGGCTGTGCTTACAATAGTAATGTATGTGGGTAATTGGAAGGTGAGAGGTTACGCCAGTCATTGCATTCGCTCTGTTTTTCTTTGCTTCAGAAGACAGGAAGCTGTTCGTCGGGATGCTGAACAAACAGCAGACGGAGGAGGACGTGTACCGTCTTTTCGAGCCCTATGGAGTCATCGAGGAGTGTACGGTGCTAAGAGGTCCGGATGGAAATAGTAAAGGTGAAATTATGTTACTTTTTTTATATATGACATTTTATTATCAGTCAGCAAGAAATCCAATAAATTTCGGAAGATAATATCAAACCCTTGCCTATGTGTTTTTTTTTCTTATTCTCTCTTTGGGTTTTGTTAAATATAATGTTCAAATGTAAAGTTTAAGAGAGAGACGGAGAAAAAGCACATATTTGGGCTTGAAACTTTTTATAGACTTCATTGCTTGCCCACCGAGGCTTTAGGGACACTGTAAGACGCTAATACAGCCTGGCATTTGGAAAAGCACTGTGGGAGTGCAAGTTTTCCCCTTGCCAGTGTTACGAAATTTGCTGTAGGATTATTTCTGCTACTTAGGGGGTGGATCTCTGAATATATCCTGTCTTATGGACGAAAAGAATAGATGTCAAAACACTCCCTGTATGATGAGACAAGGAAGCTACATTTAATTTAGCTCTTAATGTGTTTTATTTCAAACTCCGCTCCTGCCAAAAATGAGCTTAATTCTTAAATAAAAACGGAATTAAATATGTTACGCTTGTATAAGGCACATTAAGACCTATCCTTAATATTTTGACAGCTTCTTCAACGGCTTGCAATACGACTGCTCTTGAATCTTAAATGGGTTTGAATTCTCCTGATGAATATCTGTGACAGTGTTTAAAAAGATATCAGTTATCCTGTATTTGGTGTTTTGTTTGCATAGATGGGCATGTGGCAGTAAATAGCACGCTTTTCACATCAGTACAGTCTCTAGAGGAGCCGCTTGCTTACTGTTGGAGGCTCAACTTGGAGAGTGTTTTAACGTGCCTCTCTACACTGTGGTTAAAGCATTTGTGTGCCTTTGTATGTGTGTCTTTTTTCTCTCAGGCTGTGCCTTTGTAAAGTTCTCCACACACGCTGAAGCACAGTCTGCAATCAGCGCCCTGCATGGCAGTCAAACCATGCCAGTGAGTACACACTCCTCTATAACACACACACACACACACACACATAAACCTCTTATTTTCAGTGTTGCATTTTTGCTTTGTACTTTCTACTTTGATGTTCCTCCTGCAATCAGAGGTTGTATGTTCTGTACATTCTGAGGTCACTGTATAATTAAGATCTTTTAATCTTGTTTTTAGTTCTTAAAAATGTATCCTTAGTATTCTTTAGGTAATATGTGGTTTCTCCAAACAAAAAAGTTGTATTTAAAAGCTTATATTTATTTAAAATGTCATGAGGAGTAACTATCAATTAAAGAGTAAAAACGTTTTTCTTACATCTTAAAGTTTTCTTTAAATGTTTTTGAATATATTTTCTAAATTATCGTATTTTTACGATAATTATTAGTGAAATTGCAGGGATGTATATATGTAACATTTACTCATTTGCTCGCCAAACTGAAGTCATGCGGTGTGACCAACAATGATTTTGTGTTGTTTGTTTGTTTCGTTGGTCGAACCACATGAATTCTTGTCAGACAAAGGTTTTTCAAATATAAACAATCAATAAGCAGATGTTTTGTTGTTGTTGTTGTTGTTGTTGTTGTCATTGTTGTTGTTTTGTTTTAGTAGTTGTAGTGAACCAGGCAATCAACTCAATGTCAAACAAATAACAAATAAGTCACTTCAACTTATGAACTGCATATTTGGCCATATTGTTTTGTTGAATAGCTGCATTTTTTCTCGATGACTGGATGCTGAGCCATAAAGAGCCACCTATGTAGCACAATCTGTCTGAATCACACAGTTATTAATTCACACATGCATAACTCGGCTCTCAGAAGTAGTCATATTGATGTTTTATTTGCTAAAAGAGAAGTTATAGACTGTTGAAATGCATTGTGTGCGTGTGTGCATGTGTGTGTGTGTTTTTCACAGTGCAGTGACATTTTTAAAGAAACAGTAATATATATACATATATATATAATTTATTTATTTATTTATTTATTTTTTTTACAGTGTGATTCCAAACCTATACAACTTTCCTCTGTGGAACACAAAAGGAGATGTTTTGAAGAATGTTCTAGACATATTATTCATTACAAATACTTTTTTGGTGAACTATCACTTTAAGAGAAATAAATGCGTAGAGAAGAAGCACGACGAGATGGATCTGTGTTGTGATCCGCTCTCTGTATAACCTTTAGGGTCAACCGAGGTGCAAATGATTCAGACACAGTGAAATGTAAACCACAGTCTTAAAATCTTCACCTCACACACGCGCTCAGACATCCTTTCCTCTCTCCTTCCCGCCATCCTCGCGGGACATTAGGCAATAGACTTGTTTACCTCACCTTTCACCACATTGACTGGTGAATTATTCATTGGCATGTACTGAGGTAGGAGTGGAGGAGAGAAAGAGAGAGAGAGCAGGAAGGAACGCAAGATAGAAAAGTAGAAAGAGAGAGGTCGAGAGACAGGGGAAGAGTGGAGGAAGCTCATGGGAGAGGGATGGAAAAGGTTTATAGTCATCTCGGTAGGTAAATTGATTATGGAAAACCTTACCGGCCTCCAATCTCTTGAGTCTGAAGTTGTAGAGGGAGGGGTCATGACTCGCGTGGCTCCCTGGTGCCAAAGTGAGATGTTTCGCTGAGATAATGGAGCTCTTCTCAAGGCAGAGCTTGGTGAAGCACTCATCCATCTACAGACTCTACAAAAGAAGCGATGGTGAACTTGCCGAACACCCACAAGCCTCTCACGCCCTCGGGCCACCAGCAGTTCACAGTTATTAAAGTAACACTAGCACCAGACATGATATGACAAATATATCATTGTATAAGTGATACACTTTTATTTCAACCAGTCAGAACATATTTGATCTTTCATTTAACAACAAACAGGACTTCTACATTGTGTGAAGTGACTGGAATAGATAGCATAAGCATTTGTGATTTGACAAGTCTGGACTGAAGTACAATACCAAACAAAATGACAAACAATTAGAGAATATTTGGGTTAAAATTTATGGAAAAACAAGACTTTAAATTAATGAAATGTCACTGTAGGAGGAGCTAAATCATGTGATGCAATTTCCGTGTGGGCGGGGCTATTTAGCATGAGGTGATTGAAATAGAAATCGTGTCAGAAATAGGTGTGATGCAACAAATTTACAGCGTTAAGTAATTTGTTTGCCTGGACTAATGCACAATGCTAATCAAAATGACAACCAATCAGAACATTTTTGATGTTTCATTTATAAAAAATTAGATTTCTGTGTGGGCGGGGCTAAAATGCGTGAGGGGATTCGGTAACATTTTCTATAAAGCCCGTATTTATAATACATTATAAGGGGATTTTTGAGGCATTATAATGAATGCATAATGCATTTAAAAACGTATAATATGTTATATTAATTCATGAATAATCAAAACACAATTATGATACATCATAATACTTACGTAATTGTGCTTATAAGTTTAAGACTGCTAGTTGACATGTAGTTGCAGATTTACTTATCAACAGCTGTCTAAAGGGTACCATCAAAATAATCAAACTAATATTACAATACAAATAGTTCAAAGCAAATGTGTCATATTACACATTCATCTGATCTGATAGAGAAAAAAGTTATTATTTTTATTACTACTACTACTACTACTACTACTACTTATAAGTGGTCTTTGACCACTTTAAGTAAAGTAGCATCAGAAAAATGGCAAGATATGAGACTTATAATACATTATAACTATGAGAAATATAATCTGTTGTAAAAGTGGATGCAACTTGTTCATTGCGTTATAAATCATCATACTCTTAAAAGCTTTAACCACAAATAAGTAACTATTTTAATATATTAAAACTGTTATGAATATGCATTCATTATAATGCCTTAAGAATAAAATTATAATTTATTAGCCTATAAATACTACCTAATAAATACGGGGATTCTAATAAAAAATATGGCAGAAGAAAGTGTGGTGTGATGTAGTCATCTGTTTGTCCAGACTAAAAGTACATTGCTAAACGAAATAACCTATAAGAAAATATTTGATATTTAACCCTTTAACTGCCGCTCGACCAAATGGTTGAGCACATTTTGAGTCACTATATTTTATTGAGAGGAGTACCTAACTTAATTCAAGCTGATTGAGCCATCTTTACCATCTGGTAGAGGTATGTTAAGCCAAAAAAAATCAACAGCATTTGTCACAACACTTCTTCTTTGATGGATGTCAGAGAGAAAGAAATCACTCCTGCCATGTAAACTGTTTTTGGTGAAATTTTGCAAGGTAAGCATATTTTTTTGACATATTACACTGTAAGAGCCCTAACTTTACAAAATTATTTTACTTGGTGCCATGAAAAAACTTTAGTATGTTTTCAATAATTTTTCAAAAACGTGCTCAACCAAATGGTTGATTTGTCACTTTATGGTAAACGTAGAAAAGCTAAGCTAATGTTTTAAAAATTATGGGACGTGTTGGAAAAAAAATACATTGAGTGTGGTAACTAATGACATAAGGAGATAAGAAATGCAAACAAAAAATGCTTTTTTTCTTGGTGGGGCAGTTAAAGGGTTAATATACAGCTATTTGAAAATAAAATAAAATAAAATTATAACTGTGGATGAGACTGAAAATAAGAAAAATATCACTTGCTTTGTGTTTCGCCTGATTTGGGAAAGGTAACAACAAAAGCAACTTTTGAAATTAATTAAAGTTAAATACTGTGCATAAATACAATTCTAATTCAAAGTCAGTCTTTCTTAGTAAAATATGTAACTCAAATTGTGTTTTCGACAAATGAGATTTTAGGGCAGGTGGGAAAACTGTGTAGCTGCTTGATGATTTAGTGTTATGAAACTTAACAAATATGATCTTTAATGATATTTTTTCTTTAGGTAATAAAATCACAGCCAAATGTTCTTTATGCTTGCTACAGCAAGTATACAGCCATTTTAAAAAAATAATAATTTGGACCGGTGAAATATTAGTGTACAGTATAGTTAATAATAGTTACTACAAAAAGAATTTTTTGGGACCGATGAGATTTTAGTGTACAGAAATAGAAACCAATAAACCGACAAAATGTTTAATTTTGTATCGCATTTTTGGCTGTTTAAGACCAAAACTCACAAACGCATTATTTTTCTTTATTGGGTTGCACAAATACACCAACCAGCCCCTCTTACAACCTCAGTTCGCTCTCAAAGAACCAAACGCAGCTTATAATTACTACAGTAAGGAGTCCAGTAAAGAAACGAGTGTTAGTTCATTTTCAATACGCATGCATAAAACGGTCAGCTAATGACGTTCTCCTGGGCAGCAAGAAACTGGCCTTACTGCAGAACTGCTCAATGCTTATAATCGATCCAATCTTATATTAGACTCAAATCGGCCCGGCTCATGGCAGTCAGTGCATTATCTTAATGCACGCATATGCATGCAAGCATACATAGCATAACCATGAGGTCACAGCTACATACTCTGATCTAATTTTACAGCTCCAGAAGCTCGGACTGAATGCATTTTCCTGTCTGAACAATACATAAATACGAAGAGCACGTGTACACACATCAAATTAGTGCATGCAGGTTTGAAGAAGGGTTTTTGTCGTGTGGCAATTAAAAATGTACACCGTTGTGTGGTAAAGCAGACTTCAGCAAGACATTGTACTACGGAAAACCAGGGATGAAATCACACCCGCCGAAGGTTGGGAGGGGTCAAGGAACTCTAGCCCCTCCACTTCCGTCTCATTTCCACCCGAATGTGTATGCCAGGGATTGAGCGTATTTCAACCAATACAGGAAAATGAAACTGCCGCTGCTATCTGATATTACAATCTCCTTGGTTTAGGAGAGTTTGTGCCACCGACCGATTGCCACTGTCTATGGTTGAATGGCAATGCGTACAGCTGGGTTTTCATTTCCTCATGACTGTGTGGATATCTGAGCAACAACTACGGAAGAAATACTGGCCCAAAACTGCAGCCGTAGTCAAACCGTAATGTTTGACTGCAAACAGCCTTTAAACGTGATGCTAGCGGTTTACATGCGTTTTTATCTCTCTTTTATATAATATCTCTTATTATCTTATTTGAAATATTAGCTACTCGAAAATAGTTATTTGTAGAATATATTTGAATATATTAGCACAATTTATTATTATACTGTATATTTGGATTTAGAACTATATATTCTATAGTTTACTACTCTATTTTATATATTTATATATTTCAATTTGTTACTATATACATAATTATATTTGAAATATCTTAATAAATTGAAATAAATAAAGTGCATATTACTATTTACATTTATATATTTAGATGTAGAGCTGTAATACTACAAATTCAGTAAGAAAAGTTTAAACATACATATTTTATACATTCTTTATGTGTGTGTGTGTGTGTGTGTGTGTGTGTGTGTGTGTGCGTGCGTGTGTGTGTGTGTGTATTTTCAAGTTTTTTTTTTTTTTTTTTTTTTTTTTGGAAAATGGATTGATTAAAAAGCATTGACCAAAAAGTTTGCATGCATTATGAAAATAAAATATATAAGTGCAGTGATTAAAAGGCATTAAACATTAAAAAAGATCATTCAAATTGGTAAACCCCTTTTTTTCACAGCTGAAAGCTACAAGAAGTAGCAACAGGCTCAGATGTGTAGGGTTAGAGTTACATCAGATGTACAGTATAGCTTAGTTAGTGTCTTCATGGTCCACGTTCCAACAGAAACCTCACGAATCGGGAAAGCACCAAGTTCCTGTAAAGATGCAGCCTTCACTTTGATTCCAGAGCCTCGTTTTCCTCTTCTTTTTCCTCTGTAGAACAGCAGCACTTTTTATTCCCACAGTTTTACTCTCTCTCCTGAATCCATTTCACTGGGTACTGGACCTATGGGAATTCCCGGGTGCTTGGCGGCTTAAAATTTAATGAGAGTTTTACTTCACAGATCAACCACCGCTCTTTCTCTCTCTCTCTCTCCCATCACTTTCTCTTACAAATGCATAGCCTATATCTTCCTGGACCAACAAGCCCTCGGCCCTGATAATTCGCTGAATGTCTCCGAGCTGAAGCAAACAAACAGTCAAGAAAAGATTGGACAAATACCATCAACACATTCAGAGAATTCTGAACGCTCCAAAATTTAGGACTAAAGGAACATTGGATTTCTTCTTTTATTAGCTTCGCCAAAGAACTTTCATAACGCACAGTAAATATTTTGTTCTCCTTCGTAATAGCTCAAGGTGGTGTGCAGAACGTCTAGGTTTTCAAGAAACAGTCTGAGCACTGCAGATAATCGCATTTGAGGTTAAGATTAAAATGCCAGTGTAGGCCGACAGTCTGCATACAACTTAATAAGACAAGTTCAAGAAGTTAAAGGTTTAGTTCAACACAAAAATGAATGTTCTTTAATCATTTACTCCTACTTTCTTCTAGGGAACACAAAAAAAGTTATCTTTAATAAAAGTGGATGGTACGGAAGCATGTTTTGCTACCAATAAAAACATTTAAAAAGGTAGCTGCAGCTTTTTATCTCATGATAAAAAATAAAATAAATAATAATAAAATAAAATCACACGATGTAAACTCAGAACTCTTAAGGAAGTTCCAAGTTATATACTGCAATTCTGATGTTTATCTGAGGATTCAAATATTTTCAGAGTTCATAATTTAGATTTGCGATTCTGAGATAAAAGTTTTTTACATTTTTTTAGAAACGGGCTGTAGGAAGGTGACCAAGGGACCAAAACTACATTTAAGCACTATAAAAACATAAAAGAAATAGTAAAATTGGCTTACACTCCATATTCCAACACTATAGATTTTTTTAAGTTGTAAATAAAACAAAGATTATGAGAGTACTATATATATATATATATATATATATATATATATATATATATATATATATATATATATATATATATAATATATATATATATATATATAATATTTCAGTTTTTCTATTTCCCATATAATTCAATTTCTTAATTCATTATTATATTATCATATCATATTTTATTTACTGACAGTGAAAATTGTTTAATGTAAATCCAATACTGTTTTATTTCTTTCATTTATTTTAGTGAAAACTTCTGAATTCATCCAATAAGTTTGTTTGAAATTTACATTTTTACATTGCCACCGTTCCCTTTCATTGTTTGAAAAAGAGCAGCTTGGACATTCTGGAAAATATCTCCTTTTGAGTTCCACAAAAGAAACAAAAGCGCTAGAGGTTTGGAACAAATAACAAATAACTAAATTGTCATTTTTGGCCGAACTATCGCTTTAATCAATGGAAAAAATGATTCTGCAAACTTTTAGGGTATCTCAACAATCTTTAGTAAACACCAAATGTTTTTATTCCAGTCCATAGACGTCTGTAACTCCCTTGATGTTTTACCCAGAAATAATTGTAACTACTTTGGTGATAAAAACCCTGAAGGGATACAAGATAAGACCCTTTTTTTTAAGATTGCAGCTTTGTGCTGTCTTCCGCTTGTGCATTTTGTGGTACTTCTCTTGACCTGCAAAAGTGCATTATGTATAGTCGTGCAGCACAACTAATGAGCAGTGACTGAATGCACTGATAATGCCTTCGGTAATGATATCCTTACTAAGCAGTTAAGCAAACAAAACAATAAAACAGTTCTGAAAAGGATAAGGGCATGAAGGTTCAAACAGAGTGAAATCGAAAATCAAATCTACATTTATCTTCCCCAGTGAATGTTTTGGTTGTTTTTCTGGCCACTCCTTCAGACGCCTACATGAGTGCCATATGCCTAGAACCAGAGTTGTCGAGCTTGAATGTGCAAACTGATTGCTTTGAACTTGGCCCTCTCTAAGCATTCCGACAGCAATACAGAGAACAATAGTGAACACACATTTTTTTTTCAAAAGCATTGGTTCTGGATTTGATTTATTATTATTATTATTATGATTATTATTATTATTATTATTTATTTGATTTATTTTTTCATTCACCATAGGCTTTTTGAAAAGTTATTTGATAAAGACTTGTATTTGGTATCAAACATTTCTGATGCAAATTAAAACATTTGATTTAAAGTAAAAAAAAAAAAAAATTAGAAAATGATGTGTAAAATGTTTGGATATATATAATATATGAAGAGTTCAGATGCAAACAAAAGCCTCAAAGTGGCGTCTGAAATTTTCATCTAAAATAACAATTTTTATCAAGCTCCTATGTTTAGGTTCTGTAATTTTTACTCTAATGGCAATGAATGGGTAATTTTCCTATGCAATTAAAGTGAAATAACTAAACATAAATATACGAGAGTGATTCATTTTAGAAGAAACCTTCAGACAGCACTTGAGGCTTTTGCATCTGCAAAATGATATTGCAGTATATAAGTAAACTTTGCAGGGCTTCATGGGAGGCATGGATGCGATCTCTTTTGAGCCATTTTTTTTTTCCAAAATTAATTCTGAAATTAAGATTTAGTTCGTTTTTTGAACATGTTTTAATCAGTCATTAGTTAAAAATGAATAATTAATAAATAAATAAATACTTTTGAAATATTTTTAAATAAAAATGTTCTGATAATCAAACCTTATTATGTATTTATTGTTATATGTTTAGTGACTAAATTGAAGTGAATAATGCACTGCACAATGCACATTGCTTTCTGCACAAAATATGAACGATTATGTGATTAGTTGCTTCATGTTGCCATTTAGCATTGTTTTTCCCTTCTGCTGAGATGTAGACCTACAGTACAACCCATTTTGGAACAAGACCCACCAGTTGTGGACCTAAAACACACTCCCCCGTTGGCTTGTGGCCTCACCTGATTTCACCCCATATTGTGGCTGCTTATCAACATTTTCATGTCAATTTCAGCTAGCCTCTTATCTTGGCTGATGCACAACCTTTCTCTACTGTCAGATCACAGTCATATTTTGGCCTTTTTCCCGAAATCGATTCCGTAGCTTTATTTTTATTTTTTTATTCGAACCGTATAGTACTGTAACAGGGGGATGTTATGGGCTGATAAAGGTCAAGTGTAGCATCGAATCATTGAGAGATTCATAATGAATGTGAGCGCGGCTCTCACGGCAGGTGTTTCATTACCACGGTACGGGAGAGAATGAGTGAGCCAGACTTAGAAACCCACACACCCAAGGTCAGACCATAATCATTGGTGGCCTTGTCAATATCAAACCCAGGTTTTTCCATCTAATCCTTTTGATATTTCATAACCTATCAAATAGCGAAATCCGAGATAGATTTTGTTATGTAATGGTCAAGCTGCCAAGGCTCATGTCAATCTACTGATGCCACTAACAGTTTTGTAGATGTATTTGTTTGACTGCATGAGGGTTGATTTTGAGAGTTTGTAGAAACTCATAATACTTTCTTTTTCTTCTTCTTGGGCAAAAAGCTGAATTGTTGTTTTGAATATGCATCCAACCACCTTGTGTTTGGTGCAAAGTTGAAGTGAAAAAGTCATGATAGATTCACATATGCCATTCACATAGGAACTTAAAGTGCCCCTATTATTATTTTTTTTTTTAGTTTCTAATATTGTTTTGGTAGTCTCCTACAATGGGTTTACCTTAATCCAAGGTCAGAAAACGCTTTTGTTTCCTCAAAATACGCATTTAATGTCACCTCATTTTACAGCAATTCTCAAACGATTCATTTGAAGCATTCCTACGATTCAGTCTCTCTAAATCCCTCCCTTCCATGAGCCTTACTCTGCTCTGATTGGTCAGATGGCCCAGTCTGTTGTGACTGGTCTACCACGTACAGTGCATGTCAGAAACAATATGCCCATTGCCATAGTTCCATATTTTGAACGCTAAATATAAAATATAAACATCTTTTATTTATCTTACTTACAGCTTGTGATCCAGTGGAGGTCAAACGGGCACTGATCCGTCTTTCAAGAGCAAGTGTTTTGTGAATCGCACATTGAACTCCCTGAGATTATAGAAGAAGTTGTCAGTGAGGGGAACACAAAAAAAGATTGGGGTTGCAGTGGTAAAGTGAAAAAAAATACAATAAATAAAAAAACAAAGAAGAAGAATTTGAACCACTGCATCTCTGCAACCTCTTCATTTGGAAGTGAAAACAAATAAACTTTCACATTGTCTTCTTGACATGATGTTAACCACACGAAGAAGCGACTGTGTTTTTGAGGGCAGGTCAAGTTGTTCATGGCTGGCCAGAGTATTATGGTGATATTATACAAATGTGTTACCACTTCACGAAAGTACTGATGACTCATTTAGGCTGTTCAGACTCAGATCTTTCTTTTGAGAGACAATAACTTTATTTAGCATGCACTTTTGGCTTTGCAAACTTTGTAGACTGTTTACATTCACAAATTGGTACATTATACACTGCATGAAAGGCAATATTCGAAATGGAATAATAGGAGCACTTTAAGGTTTTGATCATTCTTAAAGGGACAGTTCACCCCAAAATAACTCAGTCATTGTATTCACTCTAATGTTGTTCCAATCCTGGGTGGCATACTGTCTTCTGTTTGAACACAAATAAGGAGTGTCTGAAATGCTCTTTTGCATAAAAAGTCCACAAAGCATCATAAATGTAATTCATTCGACTCATATTTCAAGTTGTTTGGTGTTATATGATGTGATTTGACAGTCCAAAATATAAGTCATGACTGGGTGAAAATATCTAAAAACCATCTCCAGTGAGCTGCAACCAGATCACTGAATCAGTGAGTTGAGAATTGGTTCAGTCCAACTGATGAACGAATCTTTCAGGCAGGTTTTGTGAACTGGATTCCATGAAAGGATCTGATTCAAAAGTCAAAGGACGGAATCATTCACAAAAGAATGACTAATATAGAATCAATTTGTATTGACCAGTTTGTATGTATTAACTATTGTCTGTCTGTCTGTCTGTCTGTCTATCTATTTATTTATATTTGGTGGTTATTTTGTGCCTTTTTGGGTCATTTGGGATATTCATTTGTGTTACATGGAGTCTTACAGGTTTGAAAGAACATGACAATTAGTAAAGGTCTGTATACACTAAGAATGAGAATAGCAATGTCCACACCACAACTATAACAAGTAATTATATGGTTTGGGTCATTTTGAGAACAATTTTGAATGCTAAAAACATTGACGATCATAATCCACCCAGCATTGAATAGCTCAAACTTTTAAATCAAGAACATTTTGAATTGTATTTCCTGTGGTTGTTGACGTTCTCGCTTGCAAAGCGGGAGGTTAAACGCAGCCTGCCCTCTCTCCTCAGACTGGCTCCGATTCTCTCCTCCCTCAGGGCGCGTCGTCCAGTCTGGTGGTCAAGTTTGCCGACACGGACAAGGAGCGCACCGTCCGCCGCATGCAGCAGATGGTGGGCCAGTTTGGCATCTTCAACCCTGCCATTGCCCTGCCCTTTAGCACCTACAGCACCTACGCGCACGCGGTGAGTACCCTTCCTCCCCTCTGGGGGACTTGGCGACTCTGGACCCAACACTTTCCAATTTCGATGATCTCATTGCCTCATTCCTGCATGCCCAAACATCCTCACTCATGTGCCCAGACTGACTCAGAATATTCCATAGGAAAATCTTCACTTGGTTATTAATAGCTTGCATCGGGTGCTTCGGTACCTCGGGGAGGTTGAAAGGCAGTCGAGAGGCTGAGTTGGTGCCTAATATTCATTCATGAGAGACACTAAAAAAACAGTTAGTTTCTAGTTAGTTCCTCCATATGGAGTAGACAGATATACATATATTCATGTACTGATAGGCATAGGCGAATATTTCTCGTAAATGCCAGGATTAATTGTTAGAGTCGACCCGGCCCCTCGGGGCTTATCATTCACACTCATTTTCATATCACAGACGTGCGGGGGACAGCGGAAGATGTGCGTACGGACAATCTCACAGTAACTGCCAGGCCAGTACGCAGGAAAAATACGCCCTCATTGGCATTCATGAGATGCGGAGCGTCCGCAGGAAATGCAAATGGTCCGAGAGCGGCGTGCGGGAAGGCAGGCAGGGCGGCTGCCGTTGCTCCCACAGGTTGGCAGTGGCTTTTATCTCCTGTGTCAGAGATGGTGCAGCGTGCCGCTCGCTGGGAATGACACAGTCTCTATAATTCACTGTTCAAACCCAAGCCACACATGCCGAAACCGACTGCTTTACAGTGCATGCAACATGTGGCAAAGTTTGTGACTTTTTATTAGGTCATCTTTTTGACTAATCAAGGGAAGTGTTATTTTAAACATGATACAGAAACCCATTTAAAGGGGCACTCACTATTTTTTAATTTGTAATTTTTTTTTTATACATGAAGAAATTAATAGGAATAAAAAAATAAAAAGTTATATGTGCATCACATGAGATGATGATTCCGGGTCATATTAGTAGCCTAATGAAGCTGTTTCATTTTACGTAGCGCTTGTCACCTCATGAGAGCCACCTTATTAAGATCACATGACCAGCCACTATAATGCAATCCTAAATTGATTATTATTGAACACTGTTGATAGTGGAATAACTTAATCATGCCTATATTAACTCTATATATGTTTTAATGTGTTATTATTATTTTAGAATTACTTATGGAATGTTACATTATTAATTAATATTTTGAGTTCACTGTTAAGACATTGTCACTGTTGCAACTTTTTGTGTAATACTTCCACACCACTAGGTGTCAATATAATGCAGGGATGATATTGTCTACATAACCAGACAAAAAGAGTGGGCCTTTTAAAAAGATACTCCGAGTATTTTTTCACCCAATACATGATTTTCTGCTAGGTTTGTTTATTTACTCTGAGCAGTCGCCTAATGCTAAGTGTTAAATGCTAGCACAAATGATAGCCTACCTCAAATTGTGCAGCATGTTCAGTAGAGGTTAGATTTGACTTTTCACCTGGCGGCAGATAAAACAGTGCATTATTATTATTTGTTTATTTATATAATTTATGGGTCATGTCAGTCACATTTCACATTGCCTCATAATGCTGAAACAAATGCTAAACCCTCTTCAGCCTGGGCTAGTAAGTAGCCATCCAGCAAACAGCCAGAACCACCTAGCAATGAACTAGCATAGCAGCTAGCTTATTTCCCATGTTCTACTGTTTACTCACCTCCTCAGCTGAGCAGAACCTGAAAGGGTCTCCAATAGGCATTCATAGCACCTTCATAAACAGTCAAAAAAAAAAAAAAAACACATTAAGCTAACGTTTCGCTTCAGATATGGCAATGGTACATTTAGAAATGTGGAGGACGAGCAAATTAAGAGGCTCTTTCCACAAACACAGCTGTGCAGAGGATTACTGGGTTGAGCTGACAGCCAGTAAATTGGATTTTAGTCAGAGTAGAGGAGGGGGGCATCTGAGCGCAAATTGGAGGGGTAATAGTGCTGACAACATCGTGGCAAAAGACAGATGCGTTGTTTTAAAAAAAGGTACATCTAACTCCTTAATCTCCTAAATAAACATGAAGATGCTGGAAATATCCGATGCGGCCTTGTCTTCGTCTCTGGGGTGGAATGGAGGGGTGTGACACAAAACACGCGAAGAAAGCGAGAAACATTAATTTTCTTTCAGACGCTCTTGTCAATACAAGCCGAACATCTTTTATCTGTCTTTTTCTCCCGTTGCCTCGTGTTTGATCTTTTCTTTCAATTTTCTGAGCGGAGTCATCTTCATTTTCAACTTTTGGAAGATGAATAAAAGCGCGGCTGTTGATGGAAAGCCAGAGAGATCTCTTTTACTTGATGCCAATCACCAGAGATGGTGCATTAGATTAATACGACGCACAAATTGCTTGAAAGCACTTTAGAATGTTCTGAAGCCAACATTAATGAGGGGAATGTTTGCCTGGGTATTTTTGGGCGGAGGGCTCTGAGGAGGGGGGCACCCGTTCTGCTTTTGACCTACATTGCCCCCTATTGTTGAGAAATATAAGTGTCGGCTATTCGCAAAAATCTTTTAAGCATTGTTTGAAAGCACATTTTCTTATGGAGCATTTATAAATAGACAACAAGGTTGATGTATTGTATAGAAATATAGTGTTGTATGATTTTCTCAAAATGTGTTTCTAGTCATATATGGACACTTTATAGAAACATGATAGCTATATACTGTACATATGAAACATGACACAGAAACATCCAAATTGAAGCGCACTCAGACCCAAAACATATTTTATATTTTACGCAGGTATGCGAGTTCAAATGCCATGCAAGCTAAGCAAGTTTGATTTTGGTTGCATTGTGAAACGTAATTCATAAAGCAATACAAACGCATGTTTCATTCTCTATAGTGGGCGTTAGTGTAAAATGACTCTGTCTGCTTACATGTTTCTTATTCAGGGTCAAGTACTGTCATGGTGGAGCAACAGTTTAAAATGCGTTTTGAGTGAGGTTGCTAAAGTTAGTTAAATTGTATATATATATATATTATGATACAGTATATTGTTTGGACGTTTTCGGATATCCCATATATTTCTTTTAACTTAAACAAGACAAAATACTACTTTAGAAAATGTTAATTAGTCCCAAGCATTAATGTCTGGGCTTACATTCTTTCATATTGTTTAGGGCTTAAATCAAGTTCTGGAAGAGCCAAAACTACGTTTGCACCGTCTCTGTGCTTAGTCCTGAAGATGTGCTTTAGCAAACAGAAGAAAAAGGAGCGAGGCCGTTTCAGGCAATCTTACAGGGCCAGGGACCTTAATAACCGGGGTCCTCGCATTCAGCTCACTCCATTTCTCTTCTCTCTATAAATATCTCTCCACTCATCACGCCATTCTCCCTGTGCTGCAGCAGGGCCAGACCGACTATAAGAGGTCATGTGTGATGCAGGCAGAGGTAGGCAGAGACACAGGGCAGCTCTGGATAGATAATTGCCAAGTGATAAAGAGGTGATTGCCTGATGGCACCAAGGGAGACTAATGCCATCGGCAAGCCATAAAAAAAACCACATGCCTGACACTAAACGAATGCCGTCGCCAGGGCAACTTCTTCCCGTTGCTGTTTTTTTCCCATTTTGAAGGAAGAAAAGGTTATGACCTCAGTGATGAAGACTTCGCTGAAGGCAATTTGGTTCCTTTTGCCTGCACCTGAATGCTACCTGTCTATTCAAGATGCTGGGTAAAGTTTTGGTTTAGAAATGTTCAGGAACAGTTTTCCCTGTTTAATTGTTGTAATTATTTGTAATTATTATTTCACTCTCATGTCATTACAAACTTCTATGCCAAGTTTTTTGGCGGTAATTTTCTTTTTTGATTTTTTACACAGTTCCTGTTTTCCCAATGCCTCATCTCAGATCTTAAAACGACATAACAAATATCTAAAAATCACTTAAAATCAAAAGTCATGTGATTCTTTCATAACCATTTCTTTTAAATTATTCAGTTTAAACACTGAAAATCTTTCATTTAATTGTCATTAAATGAGAAAGAGCAGCTTGGACATTCCACTAAACATCTGTTTTTATATTCTGCGCAAAATAAATAAATCAATTAGGTTTGGAATGACAAATGTGTGAGTAATTAATGAGAAAACATTAAACAGAAAACACAACAGAATACATTTTTGGGTGAACTGTTTTATTCCAGATTACTTACAAAGCTCTTCTTAATAATCTGTCTGAGAAGACAGCTGTCAAGTCTATGCAAAAATATAATAAAATCAACTTAAAAGCTGGTCAGACACAACTCTTGGACAGTAGCCCAAGTTTTCGGAAGCTGAATGATACTTTTATGTTGGTAAATTGTACACATTTTATTTATTTATAAAATCTTGGTCACCATTCACTTAAAAGAAAAGAGCTGCTTGGAAATTCCACTGAATATCTCCTTTTATATTCTATGCAAGGGTTTGGAATCGCAAATGCATGAGTAAATAATAACACAGTGTTAGTAATTGGGTATAATGTTTTTATCTATTGAAGATTTTCTTATGCATCTCATTCCAGTAGCTTGTAGTGACCACAATTTCTTAAAACAGCACAAAATTGCCATAACATCAACATAAGTCCGCAATTCAACTCTTGCTCTTTATTCCAAGTCTTTGGAAGTCATGCAATTTGTTTATGTCAGTAAAAATAATAATAATAATAATAAAATCAGTTTAAACACCTAAAATCTTGGTCACCATTCACTTTGATGGGATGGAAAAGAGCAGCTTGGACATTCTGCTAAACTTGTCCTTTTATATTCTAAGCAAGAAATAAAGTCAGAAGCATTTGCAATGACAAATGGGAGGGTAAAATATTTTTAAATTTTTTTTGCTGAACTATCTCTTTGAATAAGAATAACAGAGAAACACAAGATGTTTTTTTAATTGTCTCATTTGCAGTCGACAGCCAAAGGACCTTGTTTTTTCTTTTCTTTTTTCCCCCCCTCCTTGTCTCCCCTCCACCCCCTTTCAAGAACAAATTGATGTTGCTCACTTCTCCCCAACATAATTACATGCTTGGGCCTCCAATTTTCTGTTTTAATTCCTAAAGAGCAGAACTGAATGCCACATCGTTATCTGAGGCAATCTGGTGGCAGCCATGAAAGGCGACATTATCTGAGCCGTTCATGGAGGGAAATTACAATATGGAAGTCTTCAACTCACCGCACTATGCTCTGCCCAAAGCCTGTCCCTCTGGCTTTTAAAGGGCATTAGCAAACTGTCACCCGGTGAGAGCCAGCCAGCTTAACTCTGATGTCCCATTCAGCAGGAAGGAAGAGGTCGCGAGATTGGCACAAAAGCGCCTGATTACTGTGGCGTGGCTATTACAAGGCGGAGAGAGGCTAGACTGTCTCGTCCCACCCTTACGTGAAGGTTGACAAATGCATTAAACCAGTGGCCTGTGACCCATTTTTAAGTTTCCAAATACTTGCAAACTCACCCAAGTAACAATTTAGCTATACGTAAAAAATTAAAAATACAAATAAAACTTATCTGACATTGCAGTAAGACATTCCTGTTAAAGGAAGATTCTCTAAAAAAACCCATTCAATAATAAGGGCCCTATCATACACCCGGCGCAATGCGACGCAAGGCGCAGCGCAAGTGTGTTTGCTAGTTTCAGTCCAGCACCGTTCGCATTTTCCGCCCAGCACCACGTCATTTAATTAGCAAATGCATTTGTGCCCATTTGTGCGCCCATGGGCGTTCTGGTCTAAAAAAGAGGTGTGTTCAGGCGCATTGCTATTTTAAGGAGCTGAAAATAGACTGCACCATAGACCAACTCAAACCTGGTCTAAAGAGCACGGTGGTAGAAAATGCGCCTCTGGGCGGATCCACAGTGCGCGTTGACTTTGCTTAATACACACAGGGATGTGCATCACACAAACATGCCAAATATTAAAAATAAAAGGATTACAGTGTAAAATAATATTATTGTGTAGGCTACATAAATATAAAAATGTAATGATTGATAGTCATTGCATGTATTAGAATTAGACTATACCTATTTGCAATTCCGCCTATTACTACTTATAATTATGAATGAAATTGGCGAATTAATTGAACATTCGTGCCAATACACACACATATATATTAACTGACTCATCGCACGGAGCTTTGGTGGATTTCTGCTTGTCCCGTAGATGATCTGCTCGCGCGCTTTTACTTCGCATACGAGCAGAACGGTTTTTTCGCTTGAGAAGCATTCAGCTTTTCCACCAACAAATTCCGCCATGTAAATATCCATCTGCCGTGGCACGATGAGCGCATCTCGCTCTTAAAGGAAATGGGAGATGACACTCTGATTGGTTTATTGAACTTTACGCCCATCACTCATTAAGAGAATAGGGACAACCGTTTTTCTGTCGTTAAAATAGCAAAAGTGGATTTGAACACACCCTGAGTGTAACTGCTCTGTGCGCTTTACACTTTGCATTTAGATCGTTAAAATAGTGCCCTAAGTGTTCAAATATTAAGCAGTGTTGCAAAAATGTAAACGTTGGAAACCTCAATTAATTTCCAATACCTCTGAATTAAATATTTCTCTTCAAATGTTCCCAGTGTACAATTAAGCAATGCTGAGCTTTTTAGTTTACTTACTCAGCATATTTGTGCTGAGATATTATTTATATTCATTTAACATATTTATGCTCCTTGTTTTCCTAAAACTGTGGATTTTGCCTGTAGGATAATAGATGGTCCTCAGCAGTTTGTTGATGGAATTATGCAAATGAAAGGAGGAGTTTATAGATAGTAATGCTTGCAAGGCTTATAGATTAGTTTTGTGGGTGTACGGCATATTTCAGGATCAGTGACAAGGCCAGATAGAAAATATGATTGCCTTTCTACTATTCAGAGATGAAAGAGCGGCAGAGAGCAAAGTCTACCTGAACAATATCATCTTCAGTATTCAAATGAAGGGTGGCAGCTCGATGATTATTGCATGATGTAGCATATTACTTTTGGCCTTTTTTTCCTCTTTGGGGACTGCATGCTGTCATGTACAGGAATGTTGTTTCATTAGTTGCATTATTGTTTAACTGGACGAGAATATTTTGATGCCGACCACGATTTATAGAAGCATTGTTCTTGTGTACATATATATGTATATATATATACATATTTCATCGTTGTATTTGTATATTCCTTAATAGCTAATTTTATTCCCAACAAACTGAATATGGCATCTATTCTGACAAAAGTGGATTGCACAAGTGACATTATTAGAAAAAACGTCTAGGGTACATGTAAGCTAGCATGTATGCATGAGGTAAATTCTGGATCTAAGAATATCTGCTTCAGAATAACGGTGATAAATTCAGCCTTGATAGCTGTCACACTGTAAAAGAAAGTGGGGGAGGGAAAAGAAGTTGCACTGTCAAGCATCATGAAGAAAGCATCACCTTAAAGTTTGAAAGGGAAAAAATGAATACAATTCCATTTTTTATTTTTTTACTCTGAACTCCCAGGTTCCTTAAGGACTACAATAATATGTGCGTCTATCCCTCCATTAGAATGAGCCAGACCGACAGCTATTGAAATGTTTCGAGGGGGCTTGTGACAGCCCTCTGACTGGGAAGATGGACGCTTTCACTAAACATAGGTTGACACATTTTTTCTCTTTTCCGCTCTACTTTCTCCTCTACTCTGTGAAGCACTTCCTATCCATCATGCCCCCATGTAGCCTGTGTGCTTTTAGTAACCTTTCTCTCTTTTTCTCCCTCTCTGCTTTCTGTTTTTTCTCTGTATCTATCCGGCAGCTGATGCAGCAGCAAGCGGCCCTCATGGCTGCTAGTCACGGTGGCTACCTGGCACCCAGCGTGGCCTTCCCCACCACCCAGATCCACCAGATGGGGGCGCTCAATATCAACAGCCTGCCACCCACCCCCATGACCCCGGTGTCGGGTGAGTTTCATCAGACACTGGGTGAGCAACAGTGCTTCATTTCCTCTCTTTCGGGGTGGGGTCTGAGTGTTACCGTTGCATTAGTCAGACTGACATAGTCAGTCTCGAACTCAAATGTACTTTATAAGTTAGATTTCAGTCGGACTAAAGCTATGGAACATGAACAGAAAATGAACATTCTAGACGATCTAGATAACACAATTGCTTCACCCAGCCTGTTAATCACACATAAATTGGCCATACGTTGTGTGTCAACTCTAAAAATTGGTGAAGCGAGATGTTTATTTAATGTATTAAGTGTTCGAGTGCACACTTATTATGTATACTTGGATGGACTGTAGTTTGACTACGCAAAACCCCACTTTAGCTTGATTGTAACTGTGCATGTACTGCAAGTGTAATTGTATACAAAAAGCACAAAAATGTACACAGTAACGTAATTTTTTAAAAAGATAGTTTTCTTTTAAACACTAAAAACACTGAAAAAGTTAGCGCAAATGTGAATAGTATTTGCGATTTTCTTCTGAATGATTGATACTACAATAAAAACCTGCATTGTAACTGCACATGTAAACGTACATTTACATAGTGTTAAAAAGTCAGTGCGCAATACTTTTGGACAGAACAAAAGCACAAAAATAGTTGTCCAATCTTGTCCAATCAGTTACGTTAAACTGCAGAAACATTAGCAGGAGTATGAATAGTGTAGTTTTCTGTAATTAAAAAAGTCAGTACACGTAGGTTTATGGGTAGAAGCAAAGCACAAAACGGTTTACATCTGCATGAATTTCTTTATTTTTACAACTATGTTTGAAACCAAATAATAATAATAATTAGCGTGTGAATAGCAAATTCTGTTATTAAAAAATTAGCATGCATTACTTTTTACTTTTGGATTAATAGAATGAAAGCACAAAAACGAATTTCGCAGAATGTTTTTTATTATTATTGTTAAACAGATGTGTAAATAGTTTTTGAGGATTTGTTCTGATACCACAATAAAAATAATAATAATAATAATAATGAAGTTTTTTTATGTGATATTAACTATTTCGATAATTGATGCAAAATTGCTTCTAGATCATGTAACCTAAACCAAATGTGCTGTGTTTGAGCTCGTCCATAATTGAGCTGCCGATAGTCAAAAAAAATCGACCTACGCGAGATGACCGTCACATGGGCAGACATGGAATTGCAGTTTCACATGGGAGATTTGTTGGAATATACTATGACATTCCAAAACAAGCCCATTTCTCAAATCAGCTCATCTCGTGTCACATTTGAAGTTACAAAAACGCTCATGCTGACATTTCCTAAATGGCATGACAAAATTGCATCCTCATGCAGCTTTGATAATCAGGACACGATTGGTCTGATTGTCATTCCCAACCCCCCCGTTATCACACAATCTAAACAAACAGGAGATCTTTTTGGATAATGGCCACCTTACAGCATTTGCTTATGCAGCGGTATTGCACTTTTCCAACCCCTTCTGAAAACATGCCATCGAGTGAATCATGCTCAGCTTTAACAAAGCTCATTCCTCTTTTGTCAACAGCACTGCTGTACCAATTTACACTATACACCACGACACCGGACAATATCATTTGTCATTGAGTAACTTGCAGCGAACTGGCCGGCTCATTTCAAAGCACATTTTTAGTTTCCTGGCTAATTGACTTACCTTAGAATGACAAAACATTTGTGTTCTTATGCAAAGTTAAAACACAAGCTTGATTACCTGAGGGGCTGGAACAAGAAGACGCCCCCCTGGCATCACATACAATATAGATTTAATACGGTTCCATCTTTTACAAGCCGCCATCCAGTCCTATAAAAGCCTCATCCAATTAAAGCTCCAGAGCTGTCAAGCAACATTCCTCTTCTGTGAGGCTGAGGTTATCCATGTGTGGCATTACATGCAAATGTACTTACTTGCTACTTCAAATATTAAGGCAGACAGACAGGACGGTTAGTCAAATGTTTTGTCAAGACAATGCAAAACATACACTTTTTTCCACCCGGGATCATCCATCACTCACCGCATGTTTGTTTTAGCAGCACCCGTTGTATTAGCAGTCCTAAAATTCACAGGGCTGCAAGACTGACACGGTTATATTGAAAAATTACATGTCGATACTACTGCATAGTTGACTTTTTCACTGGTTATGAATGCCAATACTTACTGATGTCCATGAAACTATGATAATGTCACTTAAACGTAATAATACTATCGCTAATGTCCATGAAACTATAGCAAGGCCATGGTGTCACAAACCATAGAAATAATGTAACAAATGTCAATGGTAAGCCATTATGGTAAAATGTTACAAAAGCATAGTATTACCATGATAAATACTCATGAAACCACCCTATTACCTTAATAAAAGTCACAACACATAGTAAATTTTCATTAAACCGTAGATACACCATGGTAATTGTTCATGAAACCACAATATTGCCATGGTAAATGTCACAACTCATAGTGTGACCATGGCAAAGATCTATAAAAGCATGCTATTTTATATATGTAATAACATATAGTACTGGTGCTAAGTTTTTTTTGTTTTTTTTTGGACGTTCAAAAATGATCCATCTCTTTGTAAAACAACCGCGCTCATATGTTTGCGTTTTATCCTCTTTGACTGGGATCAGTGTCATATTAACATGCAGTGCAGCTGCTGGGGTGAATATCGGCCTCTCTTACACTGACTTAATTGAAAGAGACTGGCGGAGCTGCGCGGATCTCCTGTGGACGCGGGATGTGCTGAAATATGCACAGCGTTGGACACGCTCCTGTGTGCGCGGGTGAGCTCTGCTCTACTGATTGCCTTCCATTATTGAACCTATTGGAATCTGTTGCATTATTAATCCTGGGCAAGGTAGAACGGATGGCGTTAAAAATATTCAGAGGACTACAATAAATAAGATATTCATACTTTTTTCTATTTTTTATTTCTAGTTCATTCTATCATTTGCATCTCCCTGGGAGGCACAGCACCTCTGGTTTATTCAATACATCTGCCTGTGCGCGCGTACACACACACACACATATTCTTATTGGTTATGACGTGTGTGTAGAGCATTGTGGAACCATGTTATGCTCTTATGGGAAAAATAAGAGGGATACTGGAATCTGATTGGATATTAAGTGCTAATGTTTTCAGAAAAATATTTCAATTTCTGTGTTTTTAGATGGTAACCTAATTGTGACGGGAAAAAAAAAAAAGCCTTCTAACTTCAATTCATCATAAAGTGTTTTTTAGGGAATTGGGCTGCAATTTGAAGACATCTGGCAAGACCACAGTTGAACGGCAGAACAGCTGTCACATCATCTGAGGCTGCTTTCAGATCTCCATCTTTTAGTTAATGCACAAGCGCAGAGTATTATTAAAGCCAAATATCCCTAGCGTTAGAAATAACGTGAGGTTCCAGAGTAATAGCTGAACATCTCATTGTGCTTAAGTGGAGCAACAGAGAAAGGATGGGCAAAATTGGATTACAAAATAGACAACATCTGATAATTTGCCATACCCACTGAATACCACGGTGGATGACTTGCATATTCATAAACATGTTATTTACCTCGTCTCCCAAGGATTTCAGAAATAAAGCATTACCATGGCACTCTGTCCGAAAAAGAAAAAAAGAAAATAACAGATAGTAAACTTACTTACAGCTAAGAAGATTTAATGCCACACTAGTGCAACAGCATGTACTGTTATGTGTGGTTTCATCATCAGGAGTAACCTAGGAAACCTGGACGTCATCATCCAGAGGCATCCACATTCTGCGGTGCACTCAGCGTTTGGGAGAGCAACAGAGGGGTTAAGAGTGCTTGCTGAAAACAATGGCACGGCCCTCTATTAACAGATGTAAAGTACTTAAGCGCGATGGTGCGTGCACTCTCAGCCAGATGGCGCCCTCTATTAGAGGATGTATCGATACCATGATGCATGGTGATGTTTACCCCTATTTTATTTCTTTTTTATAAGAGTAATGTATAGCAGGTGCAAGCTCTTGAGCTACAAACAGATCAAAGTCAACGGAATGGTAGTCTAATAGTCAGCGGTGGGATTAAATGGCTTGAAACTGTGCAGCCAGGCTTGTTGCGTTATTCGTCTCTGCCCTAAAGTTCATACCCTGACACAGACTTGATAGGTTTTGCAAAGCCACCGTCCTGCTCTTTTCCTGTTTAAATGGAGATGTGCCACAGACAGATGAGAGGCTGCATATGTCGGATGTTTCTGTTGTGTTTCAAGCACCGGACGAAGTTAATGAGGTGTCAGGCGCAGCATTTGCGAGCCATCCAGGAGGCGCGGAACATGATGGGGACGGTTGAGTTCACCTTGTGTGCCGTCAGGGTCATAAAACCCATTGACTTTGTTCTCGGTCTCTCGGGGCTGAAAAATAGAGATTGCTCTCGTACGCACAAGTTGTGTCGCATGCCGGTGCCCTCAGAGATGCTGTTTTTCTGTTTTAGGAAATCACTGGTTGTAAAAAATCATGGTGATTATGGATATTATGTTTTGTTAAGTACTTGATAATGCATGTTTAGAGGGCTAGAGCTGCATTGACGTCTGTTTAAGATATTAAAATGCTGTTTCAAAGTTTCATTAGGCTGCACTAAAGATCATCTGGAGTCATTTATCTGTCATTTACTGATATAATAACTTTAAAAATGTTTGAACGCTAAGACCTGCTGTTGCATTTCTGCAACACAAAATAGTCTCATATTCACACTGATTTACATTTCTTCTGGTGTGGTGCCGTTTTTCTGTCTCCAAACTTGCAAAACAGTCCCAAGTGGTGTCAGCAGGCAGAAATTGTGTTTTGTGGCATGCTGGGAGATAGTAAATTATTTCATGCCAGACGTATTGCTATGATATATAGCGTTAAAGTGTCTAAAGTTGGTCTCTGTGATTAAAGGAATAGTTTGTTCAAAACTTACATTTCTGTCATATTTTACCTTGTTATTCTGAACCTTTGCAAGTGAATGAGGACTGCAGCTCCACAAATGACCATAGAAGCTCCATGATGTTGTGTTTGATGGAAGAAAGTCAGTCATACAGGTTTGGAAAGACCTGAGGATGAGTGAAAAATTACTGAATTAGCATTAAGAGTGAATTGTGATCCAATGTGTTGTGGCCAGATGGACGATTTAGTATATCCAATTTTGTCATAAAGTATCATAGCTGTGCATTTGTGGACTAGCGTAAAGATTCTCATTGCTTTACATAATTCCATTGCAAACCTCTTTATGAATTCAAGTGTAAATAAACATAAGCCAGGCTCTGCATTAAAATATGGATGTAATGGGAGTTAGTCATTGTGATTGGTTGGGCTGCAGTGCCAACCGATACAGTTCCAGTGCTCCTTGTTGATTTCAGTGTATAATTTGCATAATAAATCCTTTTGGTGCATATGGTAAGCGGTTCCTCATTGTAGTCACCATCAGGTGCAATCAGCATGGTGCACAGAGGGCAGATTGCAGTAATGTAAATCCAAATACACTTCCCTCTTGAAATAACAGTATTTGCAAAATCCTCGACATCTCGTAGTGCTAAACATACTAACAGGGTTGACAGATAAAAGATTTGTTTAATAACAGATGGATTCATTCTGGACTTTTGGAAGTGGATGCCAAAATAGACTCCGTCTGAAACATATTTCTGTGATATGGACCACACAGAACCACAAAGGGAAAGGATGATACAGTGCACACTTGGATTTACACTAATAACCATCTATTGATTCTTCTGATGTGAACTGCATGGCATACGTCAGTATGGGACCACTGCAAGCTATAGTAAACTTATAGACATATTGCTTTATTTTCACAACACGGTTTTTAAGATTATGAAGATTAGCTCTTAAACCTAGTCATTATGTACATTTTTATATAGAATGTAACACCAGATTTCCATGCAATGACCAGAGAAAAGATAAATCCAAAGTCTTGGACATAGAGTCATGTCAGCGATATGCGTATAATTAGTATTTTATCCAGTTCAAGAAACTGCTGATAAATTATTTTTGTCATCTTTTTATAGGCATTGCCTCATTTAAGGCAGGCGTCTCAAATTTATGCCTGACAGACTGATCATTAGCTTGGCAACTTGATGAAATCAAGATCTACTGAAATGAAGTGACGAGAGTTTTACGTGAAGTGCATTATTTGTCTATGAAAACAGCATGACTTATAGCAGGGTAGAAAGATTTTGGAATAAAGATGGTAGAGGAACGTTATTGGACCATTCTCCCAACATAAGGAAAACATTTTATTGATGACTTGTTGAACTTATATATTTCATTCAGTAACAAAAAGAAACATTAAAAACGGCTAAATCGCATTTAATTCCAGTATTATCTTAGCAACATGCTAACATCAAATCCTATTGAAATCAAGTCACAAAGCCATTTGTTCATCAAAACAAGTTACATTAATGAGTAACAAGGTATGTTAACACGACAGCAGTTTACAAAAAACAAAACTCTTAAAGGAACACTACACTTTTTGATATACAGTTGAGTTTTACCGTTTTCGAATCCATTCAGCCGATCTCCGGGTCTGGTGGTAACACTTTTAGCTTAGCTTAGCATAGATCATTGAATCAGATTAGACTGTTAGCATCTTGTTCAAAAAAGACCAAAGAGTTTTTATATTTTTCCTATTTAAAACTTGACTCTTCTGTAGTTACATCGTGTACTAAGAATAACAGAAAATTTCAAGTTGCAATTTTCTATGCCAATATGGCTAGAAACTATACTCTCATTCCGGCGTAATAATCAAGGAACTTTGCTGCCATATAATGGGTGCAGCAGGCTCAGTGATATTACTCAGCACCTAAAAATAGTTTCCAGCTAGTTTGTGTAGTTGCAGCAATAACAGAGTTGCTGGGGACTATTTTCACGTGAAGTGAAAAATGTCTAGTTCATTTTACTAGAGAGTTGGGTTTTTAGAACGCCCTCCATGCGCAAAACTCGAATGCAGTGACATGTCCATGGGCAGTTGTGGCCTAATGGTTAGAGAGTCGAACTTGTGACCCAAAGGTCGTGGGGTGAATGACCAGCCCTCTCTTCCACCCTCAGTACCATGACGGAGATGATCCCTTGAGCAAGGCACCAAACCCCCAACTGCTCCCTGGGCACTGCTGCAATATGGCTGCCCACTGCTCCGTGTGTGTGTGTGTGTTCACTGCTCTCTGCTAACTGCTGTGTGTGTGTGCACTTGGATAGGAAAAATGCAGAGCACAAATTCTGAGCATGGGACACCATACTTTGCTACATGTCATGTTACTTTACTTCACTTTAATGCATGTTTATTAGGGGTGTAACGATACGCGTATTCGTATTGAACCGTTCGGTACGAGGCTTTTGGTTTGGTACGCGGTACGCATTATGTATCGAACGGTTCGTTGGACTAATTAATTATATTTGAAAAAAAAAAAAGTGAAATATAATGATGCGTTCAACCAGGTAGCCTGGTGTTTGGGTGCACTTTGGATTCCCTGTAAGCGGGAATACTTGAAACATGTCAACTCATTTACGCCGACATCACCTTAGTGTGTCAGTATCTGGGAAAAGACGAAAAAAGGAGAAACATACACGCAACAAACTATGCCCACAGCATTTAGACAGACATTTCCGACGGACTCAAACAGGGCAAAAGACATCACCGCGGCGATTGGTAGGCTTCATTTACGTTACATTTACATTATAGCCGTGGATATGAGACCTTACTATTTACCATTCATTCTATCATCACCATTATAACTTACAGGGAATCCAAAGTGCACCCAAACACCAGACCTGTTGGTTATCGGAGGATCTTCTATTTCTGGTCTGTTAAATGCATTAGACATTTTGCAACGAGCCTTCTGCGTGTGCTGAGTGAGCGAGCGCCTTAGGGGCCGCTCACATCGCGGCTAAAAATGTGTGGAAAACGCTAGGCGCATCTTTCTCCTCCTTTCCAAAGCGTTCGGGCAGAAGCGCCCCTGAGGCGTCTGCCTTTGCTAAGCTACAATGACGTACTCTCTCCATGAGACGCGGAAATTTCAGCAAAGGATAAATGGATTTGCAGCTCTAAAAATCGCTTGCAGTAGGCTAGCTCTGCTACTAAATTTATTTCAAAATTGCAATCCATATACAACTATGATCAGCTGTTCCTTCATTTTGGCTGAGCTTTCAACGTTGTTATGGGAAAGGATGAAGCTGATTGGTTATTTCTTTTCACATGACCCGCGGTGCGCTTGCGGCATTCTGAAAAGTTGAGATGTTTTTACATTTTGCTTTATCTAAAACGTACTGTACCGTACCGTACCGAACCGTGACATCAGTGTATCGTATCGAACCGAACCGTGAATTTTGTGAACTGTTACACCCCTAATGTTTATTGTAGAGAACGATGGAAAAGCAGTATGGTGGAATCCAAAAACGTGTCCTGTATGAACTATCTGCTTTTTCCTAGCTATGCTGTGTACCCTGAGTCATTTATCTTGTCTTACTAGATTTTTTTTTGTATGCCTACTGAAGTCTTATTCCTCAACCAGAACATGATCTGAGTTTCCGTGACTAGCACAGTCTGTTTCCTAACCTTCCTGCCGGCTGGATCCTCCCGTCAGTGTTCAGCTTTTCGAAACTGTCACATCACAATGATAGATTCTCAACATTAGAACAGCATGCAGCTGTCGCTCGGCCCTGCACGTGTGGTCGGTTCGGCTGAGGCTGCCTGTTGGACATCCCCGAACGCACCTGGTCTCCTGGGCTCTGAGAAGAATGGGACACAGGCTTTAACTAATTCATCAATGTTCCGCGTGGGAAGCAAACAATCGCGAAAATGCTTAGGAACAGGAAATAGCACAAACAAGAGTTTGTCCCACTGGAATTCCCCCAGGTTACAGCAGTGCGAGGCTTGAGTGCAAGTTTTGGGAACCTTTAGGTTCGATACGAGCCTGGTTCCGCTGGGCAGACAACACTGTAGCCGGTTTGAATCCATCGGATCAGTCATGATTCTAAAAAGACTTTTCTATATGGTCTTTTGCCACATTGTAATTGAGGCATGCTGGGGGTTTCCATGACGACCGGCCTCTATGTCCAGCATTGTTTTCGTGGGTATAGATTGAAAAGGTATCCTATGGGAACCGTTTTCTAGTTTCTACCGATAAACAGCCGCGGCTCAGAAATGATCAAGGCTTGGGATTGAACAACGACTTATGCTAGCAAGGGTCAATTAAACGATTCACTTACAGATGTTCACAAAACATTTTTCTAGTAGATAGACAGATAGATAGATAGATTTTAGCTAGTTATCAACAGCATTCTCTTTATATGTAAGCATATACATGTTTTATGCTCTGATATGAAATTGCAGACTTTTTGCACACTTTGTTTTTGGAAACTGTCCCAATGTACAATGTGCTGTCTGTGTTTGTTTTCCTGGCTCGGCAGGCCTCAGCTCACCGCCTGCCAACATCACCACATCAGCCGTCCCCAGCATTGTCACTCCTATCGTCAACGGCTTTACCAGCATCCCTCACCAGCCCAACGGACACCCTACGGTCGAGGCCATGTACACCAACGGACTGACCCCTTATTCTACCCAAAGCCCCACGGCTGCAGACACCCTACAACAGGCCTTCACAGGGGTGCAGCAATATACAGGTTCATTACCTCAATCCGCCTCCTATATATATATATATATATATATATATATATATATATATATATATATATATATATATATACACATATAAACCATAGAAACTTTTGTGCTGCTTACTTAAAATTGGATGGCTGTTTTTGACCAACCGTGTGCCAGTTTGTATTTTCTTCTTCTTTTTTTTGAGTACCCTTGTTCAATGCTGTATCGCATAAATCCAAGCTGTTATCACACAAATTTTTCTTTGCGCGCACAGCCATCTACCCAGCGACCACACTGACCCCTATCGGCCAAAGCCTGCCACAGCCACCACAAGTCATTCAACAGCAGCAGCAGAGAGAAGGTGAGGGTGAGAGATTTTTCATTTGTTTTGGCATAAGGATCAATACTACGTGCATGATGATGAGTGAATAGTTCATTATGCTGAAATAATTGCAAATAGCATCTTCCATTAAAGTTATAGTTCAGTCAAATAAATGAAAATTTGCTGATTTATGCACCCGCAGGGCATCCAAGATGCAGAAATGTTTGTTTCTTTGTTGGAACAGATTTGGAGAAATGCAGCATTACATCACTGGCTCACCAATGGATGCTCTCTAGTGAATTGGTGCCATCAGAATGAGAGTCCAAACAGCTGATAAAAACATCACAATAATCCACACCACTTCCGTCGATAAATTAACGTATCAAGAAACTGAAAAGTGTTTGTAAGAAATAAATCCATCAAGGCATTTTAACATAAATATTGCTTCCGGCTCAAATACGAGTCCTCTATGCATAATATTGCTTTCTCCAGTGAAAATGTCACCTTGTGTGAATCAGGAGAGAAATATCCACAGACAAGCAAAAACAATTCAGAACAGTTCTAAACAAGTTGATTTCTGACTTAAGAGGACAACAGGGAACGGACATTTCCACTGGAGGCATCGTTTCTCATATATTATTGACTCATATCTTGACCAGAAGTGATGGCTTAAAATTAACATTTCTTTTTTTTCACCTTACAAACACACAGCTTTTTATTTCACAAGACGTTAATTGATAGACTGGAGTCATGTGGATTATTGTGATGTTTCTATCAGCTGTTTAGACTATTGGATATTCTGACAGATCAACTGACGAGAAAGTTGCTAAACTTCTCCAAATCAGTTTATTAAGGCCCAATCCCAATTCCTTTTTTATATATTCCCCTGAGAAAATATCCCCCTAAGGATTGGGACACCACTACTATGCCGTCACACGCCATCATTCGTCGTCTAGCTCTTACAATACACACATATACTGGTGTGCTGGTGTGCATTAGAGCCTTTAATTATCGTTCTGTATTAATGAGCTGCAGACACACATATTAGAAATCACGCAGCTCACACATCCAGGAGAAAATAACCTGGTCAACGCTGCCCCACGACTTTTATTAAATACAGTTTAAATACTGAATCGCTACATTATATTTTCCAGCTTCGAGAGAATACAATCGCTGGTTTTAAGTAAACTCACTCTAAAAAGATAAACGCACAGACGTGAAAACATGCAACTTCCAATTCTCTCTCTCTCTCTCTCTCTCTCTCTCTCTCTCTCTCGCATAGGAAATATTTGAGAAAATGGTTTAGCAATTTCTAATTATTGGGGGGATAATTGTCTACGACAGTTATAGCCCTGATCAGACATATGCTGTGGCACCATCACGCAGTCTTTAATGATATGACGTTAGCAAATATTAGCGATTTTTTGCAAATATGTCTTTGAGTAACATGACCGTTAATATGAAGTCACAAATTGAATGTAACATAAAACAAATGATTACTTTTTCGTTAAAATCTTTATTTATGCCAAAAAAGCTTACATTTATGTGTCGTTTTGTTCGCTGTAGCAGCCATGTTTCCGAGATAATTCATACCTCTTCGTTTGAAGTGTGGTCCCGAAAAATCTTTGTTTGAAGGGCTATCTGGCCCTTCCCCTTACCTGTTCCCCTCCAACCAAAAGATAATCGAGACACCCCTACCCCTTCACGTGAATGCACGAAACGGAGGGGGTAGGGTAAACAGGAAAGGCTTAGGGGTAGAATTGGGATTGGGCCTAAACAAACTCATCTACATCTTGGATTGCCTGAGGATGCGTACATTTAAATTTTTGGGTGAATTATCCCTGTAACTCTTTTTACGCCATAAAATATTTGTTATAAGTAAAGTGTTTCTTTCATTTCTCTAAATGTTAGGCAATTTTTTTAAGCACGTGTTAGCATTATGATAAAAAGTACTTGTAACAACATTGCATTCTAAAACAAAGGGGCACCAAGGCATGAAGTTAAACATATTATTTAAATATAATTATATTGAATAACGACGTATTTGTGTTGCAGGACCAGAGGGCTGCAACCTCTTCATCTACCATCTACCGCAGGAATTTGGCGACAACGAGCTCATGCAGATGTTCCTTCCATTTGGTACAGTCATCTCCTCCAAGGTCTTCATGGACAGAGCCACCAACCAGAGCAAATGTTTTGGTGAGACAAATCAGCATGCATATTCATTTCTACGTTTTGGTAACAGTACTAGATGACAGTGATCTCAAAATAGCTAATTAGCAGCCAATTAACCTAAATTAGCCTGATTCCAGCATCAGTTTTAAACTTAAATATCAGTGAAAAGTCACAAAAAAGTAAAAATATTGGATTACAACATGATAAATGTGGATAACTGTAGAACAAGTATTGAGTAAGTGAATTACAGCCCACCCCAAAACAACCTACAATCGATCTCTGTCCGTTTCACAATGTGAACTCCATTCTGTATTCTGTGTCAAGCCACGAACCGGAGCGCTGCCTTTTAAAAACCCCTGAGCCAGAAAAAAAAAGTCCTAAGTGAAGCAAAAAGGCCCATTATGGATCAACATCTGTTCCCGCTCCAGGGGGAGACATTTCCCAAGCCTCAATTAATAGCATCTCCAGTCTCCTGGAGGAGGTTAATAAGATATACATTTGTGAAGTAGGGCCTATTTGCGGTATTGACTTATACACTATGCATTTACTGCATAATGTCAGGTCTGGGTAACAGGCGCTCGGAAGAGTAATTAATCTGCGGTGGGGGCCGCGACTTGAGATGGGCCGATGGGATTTGGCTGGGAGCACTGACATACATATAGATTCGCTTAAGCAGCCTTGTGGCTTTATCCCCCACGTCACCTTCATGCGGACCCTCTCATCTTGTAGATACAAGCCTTGAAATGGGGGTTAGTTCCAGGGACGGTTAGGCGCCAAGGCCACTCTGCTCCCAGGTGGTTGATAGCCGATGAAAGCGCCCGCTGTTTTTCACAGTTCACTGCCGGTTCCTGATGACACTCGCAATGCTGGCGAAAGTGCATCCTCACTATATTTGAGCTTTTTGGTCGCTGGCTTTTAAAAGCCTATGGGTTTGGACAGGAAGCTGGGGTTGTCATGCATGAATGTGGTTTGCATGCTGTGGGAGTCCTGTGGGGCGATTTGTCCCTGTTCTATACCACCAGTGGCTTATATATGCTCAAAGGAGCCCGCACGGATGCATATATGGTGATTTTCCAGAGATCGAAGTTGAAATAAGTTCATAAAAGAGCCATTTTTTACTTGTTGGACACCTTGCTTTAATATGAAGCCATGTAATCAATTTTAGTATCCGGAGGACTTGGTTCACGTCTGTTCTCGTGCTCTCTTGCAGGCTTCGTGAGCTTCGACAACCCAGCAAGTGCACAGGCCGCTATCCAGTCCATGAACGGCTTTCAGATCGGCATGAAGAGGTTGAAAGTGCAGTTAAAACGGCCAAAGGATGCGAGCCGCCCGTACTGACAGGGCCCGACCCACACACGGCTCTCAGCAACCGCACAGGTAGCACTTTTGGACAACAGACACGATTTTTAACAACAAGACACAAGACAATTAACCTGAAAACTTGAGAATTGTTTCTTTCATATATAAAATTTTCAAAATATGTAGTATTTATAGTAAAACATTTACAAGTATTTATGCTTTTATTATTAAATACATTTAATCTTAATTTAAAATTCAATATATTTAATATTCATAAAAATAATTTAAATGCATTATTTATTTCATTCTTAGTTTTATATATATATATATATATATATATATATATATATATATATATATATATATATAATTACTGATATTCATAAAAATACATTTCAGCATATTATTAGTAAATATTTTTGATAGAAAATAAATATTTAATATATTTAATATTCATAAAATACATTTAAATACATTATTTATTTTATTCTTATTGTTACTTTTCTTCATAATAACTATATATATAAAACTGATATTCATAAAAACTAATTAAATATATTATTAGTATATTTTGTGATAGAAAATAAATATTCAATATATTTAATATTAATTTAAATGGATTGTTTTAGATATGATTATTGTATTGTTATATGTGTTATAGTACTTCAATATATATTTTATTTGATATATCAAATACAATTATAATAATTGTTTTATATTAATTTACAGTATATAATTTAATTGTAAATAACTTTTATATGATATTATTTGTTGTTTCATTTTCTTTTACAGGATTAGAAGAGTGAAATCTCAAAAGGAATTTAACTTTTTCTTTCAAAACAAACAAGAACAACATGAAGGGATTTTTTTGAAGACATTTCGGCGTTTATTTTCGGAAGATGTTCGGTACAGAGGAGGGGTTGCAGGTGAACCGGCACCCGTGGACAAACCACACTCGGCACAGTGCACGAAAGACAAGTGGAAGATCTCTCTAAAGACAGAGAACTCGACATGACCTGTCTCTCTCTGGGCAAAGCACCATCAGTCAAGCAACAAACAAAAAGAAAAAAGAAAAAAACGAGTGAGAACAACTTCAATTTCTGTATACATATTATACACACATATGCTATTTAAAGGAAGAGGCGCTTATGGCTTTTATTACACTGGACAAATGAGGGTTAAACTTGAACACCGAGGAAAAATGCAGTGGAAAAAAAGAAGCTCTTCTTGTCCCGCTAGTGGACTTTCTTTCTCTTTTCCTCTTACCTTTTCTTCTGTCGTCGTCTTTCAGCAAACGCAGGACTTTCTGTGTTCACAGAGGCTTCCATGCCCTCAGTGAAACTGATAAATCTTTCACCCCAAAGGGACCAAAGGACCAAACATTTTTATTCCTCAACAGAAATATATGGTATTAATAACAATACTAATACTACAAACTACTACTAACAACATAAGTTTAAAGAAAAGAAAAAAAAAGCATAAATATTCGCTTCAGGTCGGAAGAGGAAAGGGATTTTGAGTTCTTTTCCTTTTACATTTATAGCTACTGGGTTTCAGAATATTTAAACAAAATAAGAAAAAAAGGAGAAGAAAAAACAGTATTTTAAAAGCTATACTATTTTAATGGAGTAGAATATGTGGATTAGAGATTGTTAGGAGCATGTTCAGCCATTTTTATCCATGAAGAAAAAAAAGAGGGGGGGGGGGCTGTCCATTTTCCATTGTTTATTTATTTATTTATTTATTTTTTGCTCTGAGGTTCCTTGGATGTCAAAAATAGGCCCACATTCCAAAGAACAAATGCTAAGTATTACTATATATGCATGTGCGAAGCGATGCTGGTTTAGTGAAGCCTTGGGCAGTTATTCAGTACACATAAACAACCATATTTATCCGATGAAAGCTTTACTTATCAAGCAGAATAAGTACCTGTGGCTTCAAACTATCCGCAATATAACAGCTATAATTCACAGAAAACACAGTTAACGCTTGACAGGGATTTATTTATTTATTTATTTGTGTACTTTTTCAACTGAAGCAGTTCTAGTTTGATTCATCAGGTCTACGATCATGCAGCGCGAAGTAACGCTCAACTTTACCATTAACCATTTTCATATCATCCATTTTATTCATCTTTCAAGAACATACTCATCTAACAGTTGTGCCAAATGCTGAATATCAACTGACAAAGCACATTGGTAAGTAAGCTAAGCAGTTACAAAGATACCAAGCCTTAATAAACCCTTACACAAGCCACAAAATGAGGTTCTTTACAGACCTTCCGAAGGGACAAACTTGTTTTTGCTTACAACTTCTGAAGCACATCAGAATTTTTTTCAGGGACCTAGCATCAAATAAAAGAATCAAATTTAGCTTCGGAAACCTGCACAATCAATTCCACCTTAACGTTCATTTCGCTAATAGATGAGTTTAAGATATAGAAAACGCCGGGGGACGAATCGTGGGATCTGCAGATAACCCATATTTCTAAGAATACGCTTCTCAGGCTGGTATGGATTAGCTTGACGCTAACTGTTTGCAAGGGTCTAATGAGCAGCCTCTAAAGAGCTCATGAACAGCTTGCAAATAGCAGCCATGGGGGTTACAGTTGGAGCAAACTGATCCATCAATTAAAAAAAGCCACCGAGTCTGACATTTTGGTGTACGTAACCACAGCTGTTGCTTTGCTCTCAGAAAAGTCGCAAATATACACCACTCTAAAGCGCTTGACAAGAATCTTAAATACCCCATGAAATCAAATCAAAATTGGAGTTTTGTGGTGCTTAGTTTGTGTGTTAGCTCTGAGGCTAATGCTAGCTGACAAAACAACACCACAATCTGAAATGCACAGGCTATTTGTAAAGTCGAACTAAATATTAATGACTACAAATTTTTGTCCAATCAAAAGCTCTGGAATGAAGTAAGAGCTGGTGGACATTTGTTAGCTTTGATGTCAGTTCTAGTGTACACGAGTGTACTAGTTTTTAGAGCAGTAAGTTTTTCTTTACTTGCAACGGACCAAAAAATACTTACTTATCATGCACTACCAATTTTTGTCCAATCAGATGCTCTGGAGTTAGAAAGTCCCTTTTGCTAATACTGCTGTACCTTCAATTAACTACACAGCAAAATGCTTGGTCCTTTTTTACTTATTTTCCAGCTAAAAATATCTTAAAAATATATAGATGAAGACCTGTTTTCAGAAATTGTATCTTTAATATGTATATTATGTCTCATTGTTACGAACCCCTGTTATAAAAATGCTCATTGAGAAAGGGGTCCACAACATAAGAGGAGACATGAGGCCAACAGCAATTTAACCATTTATTTTTGGACTAATAAACGATTACGCAATCTCACATCTCTCATTCACCTCAACTCTCCACATGTAACAATAACAATTAAACTATACCAAAGTCAAAGAATATACTTAACAGACACTGACAAATAGATCAAACCAAATAAACATCAAATAGAACACAGCTTTCTTCGGAGGCTGGCTGGACAGCATGATGCACGCAAAATTCACCACTGCATGGAATTCACTGCTGCATGCTTCATTCTGGTTCACACTTCTCTTATATACTCTAGTTGAGCCATCAGAGCAACAGGACACAGGTGTGCAGGGGCGGAGCCTAACACTCAGAAGAGAAAAGACTAATTAGATCACAAACAAACACAGATACAACACTCAGAAGGCTTAGGCCGTAACACTTCTCCCCCTAAAGGAAGAATTTGACTTTTCTCTTTCCTTCCTTAAAAGGACAAGGAAAAAATAATTCTGAATGAAACCATACCAAAACCTAAACCAAACCGCGAGACAAAGCGTCGGCCACCACATTGTCAGATCCTCTTTTGTGATGGATCTTCAAGTTATACGGCTGAACCATCAAAGCCCAACGCATCAATCGTTGATTATGGTTATACATTTTATGCAGAAATACCAACGGATTATGATCCGTATAAACAGCGACTGGACAAGAGCTGGACCCCACATAAACATCAAAATGTTGCAATGCCAACAACATAGCTAAAGTTTCTTTTTCAATAGTGGAGTAATTCAACTGATGACGGTTAAACTTAGCTGAAAAGTATGACACTGGGTGGCCGATTCCATCAGCACCCTCCTGTAGCAGGACAGCTCCTATTCCCACTGCACTAGCGTCCACCTCAAGCTGGAACGGGCGAGTCATATCTGGGGCAGACAGCACAGGTGCACTGCAAAGAAGAGATTTTGCAGAGAGAAAAGCTTGCTGGCACTCATCAGTCCAACTGAAACAAACTTTAGGACTACACAGTTGAGTTAAGGGGGCAACAACACTTGAGAAATTTTTGCAAAAACACCGGTAGTATCCAACCATGCCCAGGAATCTACGCAACTCTCTCCTCGTAGTAGGTACTGGATAGCTAAGGACAGCGGCCACTTTTCCATCCAATGGCCGTACCTGACCATTCCCCACCTGCTTCCCTAAATAGGTGACAGAAGCCTTAACAAATTCACATTTCTTAAGGTTTAGCGTTAAGGAAGCATCTGCTAAACGCTGAAACACGTCATGTAAGGTCGACAGGTGTTCATCCCATGTAGATGAATAGATGACTACATCATCCAAATAAATATTGCAATTAGGAACCTCACCTAAGACAGTTGACATCAAACGCTGAAACGTTGCCGGTGCGTTTCGCAGGCCGAACGCCATTCGCGTATATTGTAGGAAAGCGTCAGGGGTAACAAACGCGGAGACCTCAGAAGCACGTTTAGTGAGAGGCACCTGCCAATAGCCTTTCAGCAGGTCTAACTTAGTGATATATTTTGCGCCCCCAAGATTGTCAATACAATCATCAATACGCGGTAAGGGAAAAGCATCAGCCACAGTGACAGAATTGACTTTCCTGAAGTCGGTACAAAAGCGAAAAGACCCATCAGCCTTTGGTACTAGAACGCACGGCGAGCTCCAGGGACTATTGCTCGGAACAGCAAAACCATTCTGCAATAAATATTTCACTTCGTTCTTCATTGCCTCTCGTTTACCTATTGGACAGCGATAAGCATGTTGCTTGAGGGGTAATGCACTGCCGACCTCGATGTCATGCTGGATGACATTAGTACCAGGAGGAACGTCATAGAATAAACTCCGAAAACTTTCTATCAACTTCATTATGTCTCCTCGCTGTTCGATCGTTAAATAGGAGAGCTGAGAGGAAAGCAAAGATAAAACTTCTGAGTTTTCAAAACATCCTCCTTGTAAAGCTTCCATAGGGATATTCAACCCATCATCCTCAGTGTCGGTAGGCAAGGTATAAGTTAGTAAGGAAATATGCTCAGTGGTTAACTCAGTCACCGGTTCACATGCCAAACCCTCAGTGGTGTTCTCTTTTGGTTCAACACGACATAAATATGGTTTCAACATATTGACGTGACATAAGCGAGTTTTTCGTCTCCTCTCAGGAGTATATAAGATGTAATCAGTTTCACTCAACTTACTTTTGATCACATAGGGGCCAGAAAAACGCGCAGAGAGTGTGGACCCAGGAATGGGGAGTAGTACTAAAACTTTCTCTCCTGGCAGAAAATTACGCACAACTGCCTTTCGATCAAAGCGTTTCTTCATTTTCTTTTGTGAAAGAGACAGTGCTTCTTTCGCCACAGTACACGCGTTACGCAAACGCTCACGAGTACGTGATACAAAATCAAGGACATTAGTCTTCGCAAATGAACCTGTAGAAAGGAATTCCTCTTTCAACATATTTAAGGGTCCACGGACATTATGACCAAACACAAGCTCTGACGGACTAAACCCAAGCGAGTCCTGTCGGGCCTCACGCACAGCAAATAAGACTAATGGAACTCCATCGTCCCACTCATTCCCAGTCTCTATACAATACTTGCGCAGTGCCGATTTTAATGTTTGATGCCATCTCTCCAAAGCCCCTTGCGACTCAGGGTGATAGGCACTCGACACAACATGAGACACTCCAAGAGCTTTTAACGAGTTACGAAACACGCGAGACATGAAATTTGAACCCTGGTCAGTTTGAACAGTTTTCGGCAACCCGAAAGTTGTAAAAAACTTCGTTAAAGCTTTAGTTACAGTCTTAGCAGTTATGTTCCGTAACGGGATGGCTTCTGGAAAACGTGTTGCCACGCACATGATTGTCAATAAATATTGACAACCAGACTTAGCCCGAGGAAGTGGGCCCACACAATCCACTAAAACACGCTCAAATGGTTCGCCGACTGCAGGAATAGGGCAGAGAGGAGCAAGCGGTACTACCTGATTAGGTTTTCCACTGACCTGACAAATATGGCATGTCTTACAGTGCTTTGCAACATCAGATTTCAACCCTGGCCAAAAGAAATGTTGGAGCACCCGGTTATAGGTCTTAGTTATCCCAAGGTGTCCAGACCAAGGATGGTCATGGGCCAGACTTAAAACATGTAGTCGAAATCTCAAAGGTACCACAATTTGTTGCACCGAATTCCAGTCTTCCCGCTGCTCAGGATTTAGCGATCTACTCCATTTACGCATGAGCACATTATCATTCCAGTAATACTGTTGGTTACGTAACGACGTGGTCTTATTTTCAACACTCGCACGACATTTGTTTAATGAGGAATCATTTCTCTGAGCTTCAATCAGAGTTTCCCGCGAGACGGGCAAATCAGCAGCCAGATCAAAGCAGAAGGATGAATTCAAAGTCACTTTGGACGCTTCTGAGGATTCAGAAATAAGATCATCTCTCAAAATCTTTGAGAAGACAGAATCGCAGAGAATATTACTTTCTTGATAATCATGCTTCGCTTGTGCTCGCGTCACAACAGCACTAAACACATCTGGCAATTTTTCAGCAAGTACATCAGCCTGCGAATCATTACACGGAACATCAGTCACTTGCACTACCGGCATTACCTTACCTCCAGCTATGTCGTTGCCCATGATAAAATCAACACCTTCCCACAGACTTCCCATTGAGGTGCCTTGATACAGCACTCTGGGAACAGCCCAGAATTTCTTTCTGTGTCTTACCCTCTCGCTTGATCCACCGATCAAATAAAATTCCCTTTTCACGAACAAACTCGACATAAGTTTGAGACACTGCCTTCTTTGTGGTACGAAATCGCTGTCGATAATGCTCAGGCACCAATTCATATGCCCGTAGAATTGCGGTTTTCACGGCATCGTACTGTACGCTTTCCTCTAACGAGAGAGATGCACACACCTCTTGCGCCTTACCCGATAGTTTACACTGTAACATTAGTGCCCAAACTTCGTTTGGCCATCTTAAAGCAACTGCAACTCGTTCAAAAGCTTGAAAATACGCTTCAACTTCCTTCTCACGGAAGGGTGGAACAATAGAGATATTTTTAACAACATCAAAATGAGTTGAAAACGGCGCTACTACAGATTCCGATGCGGTATCAGTTGAGACAGAATTAATACTCGAATTTGATGGACCTGCTGGTGTCTCAGAATTACCCTTCAAACTAGATGTTTTAAAAGTAGATTTTTTAGGTACCTCTGCTACAGCCTGCAACTCCAACTCCCGCAGTCGCACTTTTGTATCTGCATCAATTCGATACATCTCGATCTGACGCTTCAAATCATCTTGTCTCGCCTGAGCTCTATCCTGAGTCTCCCATTGTAACCGTGCTAAACGTAACTTTAAACGTGAATCTGAACTAACTACTGGTGACGACTGTGTAGAAAGTGAAAGAGGTTCAAATTTAGGCATTGAAGACGACGGACCTACCTCCACACCAACCTCAATCAATGGAGTGACTGGATCACCAGTCAACACACGTAAGGGAGGACTTCCTGCAGCCGGTGCCGCCAACTCCGCTGCTGCAACAGAAACAGTTTCCATAGAAGGAAATACCCCCTTATTAGTCAAACTAGCCACCAAACAAGCTTTTAACGCTTCTTTACGCAGTGTTCTAGAGATAGAAATCTCATAATGTTGAGCAATGAGAAACAAATCATTTTTCCGACATGTCTCTAATACTTCAACACTAGGTTGATCTATAAATTTACTCAACTCAAAGGTTGCCATCTTTACGAAAAGACAAAAGAAAACCCAATGTATAAGGAATAAACCAACGCACTCCGGTCCTACTTACCTAACCATCAAGCTAACTATAACCTAACTAGTCTTCAGAGGGTACCGATTAAGAGATTACTCTCTCCCCCGGAATACCTCCAAAAACAACAAACTAAAATAATAAAGAAAACAATAAACAGCAAACCGTCGTCAGGACTGGCGCTAGACACAGCCCTGCTGGCTCACTCTTTCTAACCGGAGAATACGCAGGATCACCCCCAATCTGCTCCACAGAATCCAATTCAGGATCAAATCAACCTTAAAAGAAAAATCAGGACAAAATCCGGGACGAGCCCCCATTTATGTTACGAACCCCTGTTATAAAAATGCTCATTGAGAAAGGGGTCCACAACATAAGAGGAGACATGAGGCCAACAGCAATTTAACCATTTATTTTTGGACTAATAAACGATTACGCAATCTCACATCTCTCATTCACCTCAACTCTCCACATGTAACAATAACAATTAAACTATACCAAAGTCAAAGAATATACTTAACAGACACTGACAAATAGATCAAACCAAATAAACATCAAATAGAACACAGCTTTCTTCGGAGGCTGGCTGGACAGCATGATGCACGCAAAATTCACCACTGCATGGAATTCACTGCTGCATGCTTCATTCTGGTTCACACTTCTCTTATATACTCTAGTTGAGCCATCAGAGCAACAGGACACAGGTGTGCAGGGGCGGAGCCTAACACTCAGAAGAGAAAAGACTAATTAGATCACAAACAAACACAGATACAACACTCAGAAGGCTTAGGCCGTAACACTCATCAAATATTTATTTTTAGATATTTTAAATGGAAATCTAGACACAATGCTAAGAGTAGGCAGTATTATAATATAAAGGTTTTTTGTTATTTAAAATAAGTTGTCATGCACCAGATTCCTGTTTCAAGAGGAAATGCATCAACACAAAACTCATCAAATGATTTCGCAGGGACTTTAACTGTTAAACGGACAGTATTCTTGAAGCAGGTTGTTTGCGGTGAAAGTTTTTCAAACGTTTTTACGTTAAATTAAATTAAATTACATTTATGCATTTAGCAGACGCTTTTATCCAAAGCGACTTACAGTGCATTCAGGCTATCAATTTTTACCGGGGAATCGAACCCCTAACCTTGCGCTTGATAGCGCAATGCTCTACCAATTGAGCTTGTTACTTTACGTTCTATCTACATTTCCGTTACACTCCTTTTGCCATTTACCAACATGCCAATTCCACACCGCTTTCATAGAAATACCAAAACTACACATCTAAGTACAAGAAGTTCAGGTCCTCCAGAGTGCACAAATAAACAGAAATAGTAAAAAAAAAAACAGAGCTCTAGAATCTACACTAGATAGGAAAGAAAAGCACATGTTTTGACCTCATTTGATTTCCACTGTGGATGTTTAATCTTGCAGACGTCAGAAATAAGTTTCGACGAAAAACATAAACGTCACACGTATATAACAGCTGTTTTATAAGCCTCAGGTCGTGCTGAAACGGATCGCATTCGATTCACAGGTTCTAATGGCCTTTTTCTGCGGGAACTCTCTCCATTTCATCTTCTCTCTCCTGTCCTGTGGTGACATATCAGAACGTGGTGATATACAGACACGCAAGCCCTCGGGCATCGGCGCTCTAATAACCTCATGTTGCCTTCCTCACAGAATCTCTCCATGCCAGATGTGAATTATTCAAATCAAATTAAATTGGGCCTACATGTAAAAGCAAGTGTAATACAAATTAAAAATGGCAACTAGTGCCTGAAGTTTAATAAGTTTGAAGGATGATATCATTACAGCTTGAGAAGAAAAAAAAATGATTGGAAAAGCATATAAAATGAAACGTGTTGTGTTGAAAGATGAATCGACGGTGTTAACACAAATTGCATTTGCATCAGAAATGGCGGGGTGGGGAGGAGTGTTTTGCACAACAGGTATTTCTAAAGAAACCAGACCACCAGCATTTCATACTTGCTTTCTTCTCATTCACACCACGTTCACGTTTCGTTCCTCAAGATCTTCATGCCGAACTTTGATCTGTGAGCATGCTCAAGGGGGGAAAAGGTGGGAAACTTTCGGGGGGGTTAAAGTGTTATAAAGGTACTACTCATATTAACAATATGATTCTTTAACTATGGTTTGTATGCTAAGGAAAGTAGCTTATTATAGATATGAAATCTGTATATTAGGGAACAGCAGCACATTTCTCAGATTCTATGGGGAAAGTAGTCGGTGGGCGGGTGGGTTTCAGGGTGGGGTGGGTTTTTTTTTTGCTTTATAAAGATCATGTTTAAGTTTTGGTTTTCTCAGCACAAAGTGTAAGGAAATATATATCAAGAGTATTGTTTTTGCTGTGTGAAATGTGCAGTGGGAGAGCCAGGCACTCCCTGCACTGTTCTTAAAGCCTGGATGAGACAATGCTGTTTACAGTTGTTTTTTGGTTTTCTTGTTATTTATTTATTTTTTTTCGTTTGATATTTTTTGAGAAAAGAAGACAAGAGGTGCAACATCTATCTCTGCGATGCGATTGGTGTGGCATGAACAACTGAAATGGACAGTGTTCCTGTTAATTAATTTTCTTTTCTTTTCTTTCTTTTTTTGAGACAGAGAAGATATGTCTAAGATAAATGCCTGAGAAACCAAGCATCCTGTTGACATTTCTCAAATACTTGCTGCTTACATTGTTTTACGGTTATGCCTACTCATCTAATGATTTGCCAGTTAATTTATGAACATGTTTATTTATTTATTTATTTATTCCTGACAAAAATCTGTTGATGAATCGCCTATTTATTGGTTATGTTTAGAGAAATGTATGCATCGAAAAGAAACGCTTAATGGGCTTCTCTCTTTCTCTCTCTTTTTTTCAATTTTACAATAAAATTTTACATTTAAATATGAAGTCCGTTTGTCTTTGGTTCTTAACTAACTGTAGTGAGCATGAAACCTGTGGTGCTGTGAAAAGGTAAGTACAAAGTGCTCTTTTTAACATGACACTGAAACTGATGCTGAATATGTTGGATTTATCTAAACAATCGGCTCGTCCTGAATGGTTCTCATATGTAAAAAAGGATTCCCCAATTTGAGTCCTTCAGTGGAATTCTTTGGGTTTTACCCACCTTATTTTGAAACATGGAAATAATCTATTTTCTTTAAATGTGCAAAACGTCCAATTGCTATAAGTGACGCATTGAAAATCTAACTGCAGTAAATAGTAAAACTATTAGCACATCCAACCAGTGTTTTATGATTATGATAATTGATTAAAATAATATGATAACAAATACCAGTTCACGATATCCAGCCTGTTTGTGTCCTGTACCGAGGGAGAAAAGAAAGGGGAGAGCCGAAAAAAAGTGGAGGCAGTGGCTCATGAAATAAATTGGCCCAATTATAATAAAGTGTGGCTCTTGGTCAGTGTGCGGGCCGAGCAGTTCATCTTTATTACAATCTGTTAATGAAAATCAATCCTCCTCCTGATAGACTCTTATCTCCACGGCCTCTGAGCGCCTCACACGCAGGAAGATAATAAATTAGGGTAATATTGCATTTGATTAGGGAGTGAATTGCAAATTATCATAACTTTCCAAGATTTATGATACAGATGCCTAATTTCCAGGCTTGGAGGTGTAGAGGGGCCATTCGTTAAAAAGTTCTATAGCGCAAGACTTATTAACGAATATACAATGCGGAACCTAAATGCAGCGCATTGCGTATGAAAGATGCAGGTTTGTAGATCTGAGAGTGTAGACATGACCTGTGCGAATGCTAGATTTTGTCTACAGAGTAAAATAGTTAAGAACTTGCTAATGCAATAAAGAAAAAAAAGGAATAAATCAATATGGAACTGCATAGGCCTATGTAGCAAATTTTATTTGAGTAAAAAGATATTTCCAGATGAAGCTACAATTTCAACGAGAAAAAAAGTTATTAACATGGTCAGTTTTATTCTGTGTTGACTTGAAAGTCACTGAAAATTATTTAAATGGTTTCCCAAACAATACATAAATGAAGCCCCGCCCCAAACCCAAGCCGAATTTTCTGATTGGCTGAATCGAGCGTGTCGGTCAAATTCTTATTTGCTGTTTGCAAAGTCTTTTAACACCTCAGGTACCTCCCTTAGCAATATACGTCATTTAATCTTGGCATTTTATGCAAGGTATGCCAAATAAAAATCAATTAACAGCTTTAATGTATCCAGTAAAACTATAACTGCTTGTGGATATGGTTTCTAATTGATTAATTAATTAAAAAGGCATTTGTTTAAATAGAGCCATCCATCTATCAATTTATCAATCAACGCACGGAGATGTCCAACGCTGTCTATTTATCTTCCCAAATACCCTATTAATGTCAAATTAAGATTTCCACTGTGAATATTAATCAGTCTAGAGGCTTATTTCAATTCATTACCCTAATAATTGTCCTTGTTTATTAGATCAAAGTGAACAAGGAACAAAGCGGATTGTCCTTTTTAACAAATTTGTTTATATACCTCATTATATAGGCTACATATCTAGAACAGAGTTGGCCAAGAGCATAATAGCTCCAATTAAACGTCTGGAACGCGGAAGGACGGTAGCGAGACAAAACGCATAAAAAGTGCTATAAAACCAGGCGCTGTACTGGAGTAAGGGAAGCATATATCTGTCAGCAGGTTAACTACAGGCCAGCGCTATATGTACAAGATGATTTCTGACAGCTCTTAGCATGATGAACTTGCCTTTTTTCTTCCCTTCACATCGGACACAGTGTAAACTTGAGAGTGACGGAGTGCCGAGAGCTGCAAAGTGCAAGAGAAGGGCAGTGTTGGAAAATGCTCAGTTTAGCATGATGAATGTGGTAAAACTGGCGACATTTTAATCTCTGTCACGCGACACCCGTCATATCAGAGCAGTTGCCACCCGAGGACGTACAAACAACACTGCTGGAGAAAGTGAAGGGCAAACGTCAACTGCTTTCATGGCTAAGCGGTCAGAACTCGATTTTTTGTGTGTACAAAAAAATAAATAAAAACAATATTCAGTCTATCACCTAAAAATGGCCAAAAACTTTATACTGGAGGTTGACTTTTGTACTATTTATGCTTTTACTGCTCAACTGTTGAAATCGTGCCTTCTGATTGGTTGGCAATGTGTCAGTCAATTTATTACTTGATTCTGATTGGTCAATTGAAGCATTCAGTCTGTATTATAACCTTCATAAGCAACTTATTTCCTAAAATGTTTCTAAATAGAACAGGTACATCTGCAAGATGTCTAAAGATCGCTTCATCTGGAAAGCATCTGCTGTGTACAAACATCTAATAGACGTCTTTAAGATTTAGATTTTCTAAAAGTCTATTTGATGATGAGCAAACACTAAAAAATATATCTTGCAGGTGTAAATGCAGACGTCAAATAGATGTCTTCTTGATGTATGCGTGCAAATAGGGTAGTCTCTCGCATTAGTCTGCTGCCATTTTCTTCTCACGTAAGGAAATTTATGAATAAATAATGCCAAGTTATTTGTTTATTTGGTAAGTAGCGGTGTAATAAGCAAGGCACTAATCACCTTGTCAGGTATGTAGACTGTACTACACTTACATAACTGCAGCTAAAAACACAGTCCCGCAAATCACCTGGTATAATGAAATGGAGACAAAAGACCAATGTCGAATTACTCAAACCTGCAACTCTATAGCACCCTCGATTGCGAGACAAAGCTTTAGAAGTCAGGAAAAAAAAATTACTTGAGATAGTCAACTTTTTTTTAATATGGAAAACAACAGACTACGCAATACAGCAAATATTAGTTATATACAAACTAAGAAAGATATCTAACTAGATGAAACGGCTTCAAAACATCACATTTAAAACATCTATACACAAATTAATGTACACATATAAAACACACACACATATATACACTCTTTCAATATATTATTATATAAAGAATTTGTTTTCTTTTTTCCTTAATAAGCAGCTTAGTGTGTGGATGTATGGGCCCAGAATCAAATGAATATGGATAGGTAGCATTTCATGTAGTTGTTGGATCCTGTGTAGATAACATATCTTTTGATATTGGAGTAGAAAGTTTGAACTTGTGGGATTCAGGAAGAAGTGAGGACATTCTATGTGTCTTTTTACGCTAATTTCATCCAATAATGTCACGTCTGTATCAACAGTCTCCATTCTTTAATCGGTGACACCCTTGAAGCTCTGCCGATTAGCTGCCTTCATCGTTTCCAGATTCGAGCGATTGTCGATTTCACGTTCGGAGAGCCTGGAGTGTAAAACACTGCAGGTTTCAATGGAAATGAGTCCGTTTGGATCCGTCTCTCACTTGCAGACGGTTTGAAGTCAGTTTGATTGTTTTTCCAGGAGGGTTTCATGCTTGAAGAACAGTCTGGCTGGTGGGGATCCATTCTCAAGCTGGCGTCTAGACCAGCTCCTTCAGTTCAAAAGCAGCATAAGAACCAGAGCTGTGAAAACAGACGGTGTAACTACTGTTCCTCTGCTATAAGTGTGTGGAGTCCTGGGTGAGCTTTGTTTCAGAGTGCTTGGCGGAAGCGCCTTAAGGTCCTCCAGGGCTCCATACGCAGCCATGGAGAACTCCGGATCTCCCGTCGTGAGGAGATCGAACACGCACGACTGGAAATAAACGTCCTCCACCTGGAGCATCTCTCGACACTTTGTGGTCGCATGTTCCAGCATGTCCACGTGCGATGAGAGGCCTTGCTGCAGCTCGCCGCCGCCGCCGTCGTTCTCCCCGTACCAGCCGGCCACGAGTCGAGGCGGACGCAGGGTCTGCTGCCGGTTGAGCACGTGGGCTTTGATGACCTCACTGCTCGGGCAGCCGTGCAGACACAGCTGCAGGCCCCCGTTCTCCTCTGCTAAGTCCTCAGGCATGCGGATGGCAAACGTAAGGTAGCGACCCACTTGTCGCACAATGATGGACGTGCCTAGGTAGCGAGCGTGGATCTTCACTTGCCGTATACCTAGACCTCCACTACCCTCCACGATCCACAGGCTCTCTCCTTTCCCACCGCTTCGTGTGCCGTCCTGGAATGCCGACGGCAGGTCCTCGGTGGTGGCCTGGTACACCTTCTGCTCGGTGCAGTCATGGTAGGACTTGAAGATGACGGTTATCTAAAGGGAAGATCAAACGGGAAACGGTGAGTAATAGCTCACACTGAAAATCAATAATAAGTGAAATTGCTTTCAATTGACTAGAGGATCGTTTCAACATTGTGTTTTTGTGCAGCCTGATTTTTGCTTTAAAAACTATATGTCGGAACGTGTCTTAACCAACAGGTCAGTGGTGTTTTAGTATCATTTAGATACTGTAATAATATTTATTTTCTGTTTTTATATATTTATAGTGTTCCTGTGGCTCAGTGGTAGAGCATTGCATTAGCAGCGCAGAAGGTTGTGGGTTCGCTTCCCAGGGAACATATGTTAGGTCAAAAATGTTAGCCTGAATGCTTTGGATAAAAAGCGTCTGCTAAATGCTTAAATTTAATTTTTTAATTTAATGTATATTTTTTGCTTTTATTTGAATTTTAGGTTAGGTTTTAGTCATTTTGTTATGTGCTTTTGTCATGGGTTTTCTTTGCAATATTTCTATTTTGCTTTATTTTCATTTCAGTTTTAGTACTGAAACGTATTTCAGTTAGCTGGCAAGGCACAAATTTAATTTTTGTTTTAGTTTTGTACATACTATTTACATTTTATTTCAGTTATCGAATATTTTTATTTTATTTATTTTTTCCGGTCAACATTAATAACATTGAACCAAATCAACAAGATTCTCACTGGTACAAAATCCTCCATCACATTATTACATTTTGCAATATAACTATTTTAAACATCAAAAATGTTCTGATTGGATGTGGTTGTCTCACAGCGTGCACCTTTTACCCATCAGTGGTGGACAGACAAATTATTTGTTAATTATTATTATTTCAGTTTTAATTATTATTTCTTATTAATTCTTTCTTAAAGGCCAAATATATTAACTAAATATGATGAGGAAAATTATGTAATGTGGATAAGAAAATAACTGAAAACATATAATATAATATATATATAATAATATAAACAGATTAAATAAAAAATGTTGGCAAATGACTGAAATAAGTTTAATTTGAATCAATACAATAACTACAGGAAAAAACAACAAAAAAAAAACAAGACAAAAAAAAGAGACAAAAGCACATAGTAAAATTGCCAAAAATATCAACAAATTAAAAGTATGAATAAAAACAAACTAATACTAAAATAAAACTGGAAGAGAGCATGCTAGGGCCAAACACCTAGGGCAGGTATCCTCAAATCTGGCCCACGAGATCCATTTTCCTGCAGAGTTTAGCTCTAACCCTAATCAAACACACCTGAGCATGCTAATCAATGTCTTGAGGATCATTAGAAAATCACAGGTTGGAGCTAAACTCTGCAGCACATTGGCCCTCCAGGACAAGATTCGAGGAACCCTAACATAGAGCCTGAGAAAATAAATAAATAACAGGTGTCAGCACTTGATGGCAGTAGAGGACCAGAGAAAAACCAGAATGGACCACTTGGGAGCTCCTAATATCTAATCTAAACCAAACTCGATGACTAATCAATGGAACATCCAATGGCACATTTTTATCAAACTCTGATCAAACCATGCAGCTGTTAACCATCAACTTTCAGTAAAATTAGCTCATATTCTTAATGATTAATCCAAGCACATCCACTACATTTAAAGCTAAATATGTAGCACTGATGCAATGTTTTGTGTGAATTTAGAAACATTATCACGAGCTCTTCTTGGACAAAATGAGAAATTAATGAGAAATCTTTAAACAAGTATTCTCATTAATACTTGAGTTTTATGTCCTCAGGTATTATATTACTTTCCCTCCTTTGAAAAAATTCCACAGACATTGTTATTCCATGTTTCAGTCATACTTCATGTCCGGTAACCTTCCAGAAATCAACCAGTTCGTAACTATAGTTTGAATAATTTATTTTCCATTCCTTCTTTTTGTGTCTCCCCCACTCTTTGTGAAACAGCTAGATTAATCTATTATAGTCTTTTGGTCCTGCATTGTTACCACGGCTCAAAAGTTTATATCCACATCCCTTAATAGAAGAGAAAAAATGTCACCACTAATGACATCAGTGTTTGGGCTGACTGCTGTCTCTCAAGACCTTGTTTTGATTGGTTTCTTGCGAGAACATAAAACATGGTCCATTTCCCCCCCCCCCCCAAATCCTTAGTTTCAGTTAAATTTATGTGGTAGTTTATTTTAATATTATATAATAAAATCCATATACTTTGTCAAACAGTTTTATACAGTATCAAAGGAAAAGTTCACCAAAAAATGTCATCCAAACCTATGTGACTTTCACTCTTCTGCAAAGAACAAATAAACAGCTTATATTTTGAAGAATTTTTGTCCATACATTGAAAGTTAATAGGGTCCAATACCAACTTTCTTTGAATATATTTTTAAATGCCTGCGTTTTTGTCTTTACAAAGTCATTGGATACAAATGTTTGGTTGTGGACACCATTGACTCATTGTATAGACAAAAAGTTAAAATATCAAAAATATTCTTAACACATATGCAATTTGTACAACTAACCTTGTTGGTTGCTGTAGCACTGGATCCTTCGACCACTGGTACATTTGTGACTTGAACTGAAAGGTATCGGTTGTGGATGAGTGGCCAGGCCCCTTCAACCCTACATGTCTGGAACTCATCCCGAAAGGTCCGTAAGTGAGGATCACCGAATAATCCACAATGTCCGTACTTTTTCTGTTGGGCCGCCGGGCCCAATGCGAGCACCGTGCTTTCATAGTTGCAGACGTCCACTACTGGCGGCTTGGAAGTGCTGGGTGCTTTGGCCGATGATGTTGGGCCATCACTGGAGCAGTTGTGTTGTGCAAAGAGCTCTTTAATACGGAATACAGCGGAGTGGTACACCAAGTCCCCTCTACATCCATGAGCTGTGCGGCGCGTACACAACGAGTAGGCCCTCAGAGCGATGCAGTAGTCTACTTCTGGAAGCACCTCCTCTTGCAAGCCACCGGAGGGTGAGAACGAGGCCACGTACTCCGCATTACAGCGCTGAATTCGACATTTCTGGCAGCACACTGTTTAGAATCAAGAAGAATCAGGCATTATTGAGATGCATTTAAAACTGTGAGAGAATCACCATTTATTGGTTAGTTGGTGATGGAGATGTTCAAAATTCAAGTTCACACAGGAGATATTGGATATGATGGCTTTTAACTGTTTTGAACACAGGCCCAACAATAACAAATGTGACTGAATTTGGCAAGCACAAGATATAAAAAAAAAACTCAGTTGCCAGGACATGGCAATTGTATTTTACAGGGTTTCCACAAATTCTGACCAATGCATTTCCATGAGTGGTGTAAGAGTAATGACTCAAAATACTGCACAATGGCATGGAAGCAGCGGCGTACAAAGGTAAATTAAGTTATTTAATACTTAGTTGATGATAATAATAATAATATGGGATTAATATGTACTTTTTTAGAATAACATACTATTTTTCATAAACCGTTCTATATGACAACTCAGAATGTGACATCTGTGATAAGACAGAGCCTAACAGACATATTTGTGGGACACATGTATTGCACATGGTAAAAACATGGTAAAAGAATGGCCTGCCAATATGCAATTAGTGACATGTTATGAAAACGTTAATAGTTCAGATCAGCTGGAGTATTTGATGTCGCTTTCCTCACAAAGTATGGGTATTTAGTGAATTTGTGGGTTATCATACGGAAATATAAACAATACCTTAACTGTTCAAATAACGAGAGGAGTTTCAAATGGATTTTAACGATACTTGTTTAGGAGTTTACTTCATATATATATATATATATATATATATATATATATATATATATATATATATATACATATATGAATACGTTTAAATATTAATTACAAAATTAAAATATTCACTATGCACCCTGTATAGGATAATGACATAAAAATTATCAATCTGTTGAAAAAACACAAAAAAACATTTTCAATCATATTCAGAACACGCAGCAAAGACTTTACGCATTTTAACTAAAAAAAAGTTTATTTATTTATATTTAGTTAACACAAATGATGAGTTACATTTAAAGTCCCACTTTCTTCTTCAACAGTCAGGGGCTTTCGAAGTGAACGGCTAACGTTAGTCAGGTTAGAGAAAGTTTTGCCAAACTAATAAAATACCTTACTAAACTAAGCAATAACATCAAACAGTGAGTATTAACTTCAAACATAATTTCAGAATGTAAGTATAATACATGGTTACCACTACAATCCTTTAAAAGGAATATAACGTAACGTTACTGGGTTTAAATCTTTTCGCAAACACGGTGCTAATTTGCTAGCGAGCTAGCTGCACAACTCTGGCCTACAGAAGAACTAAATGCGTATTAAATTGACAGCACATTAATGTGAGCGATTGGCAATTGTAGTACGTTTAATGTTTTAAAACACTTTTTAGAGATTTTGATTGAAAACTTCTCTCCAAACGACAGGGTAACGTTAACGTATATGTTTTCCAGGCAGCTCTATCTCTCTCTCCGGGATGGGTGCATGCAAATACGAGCGATGAATACGAGCAAAACGATTTACCTGGTCGGAGTAACAGGCACGTAGAAACCACTAAAAGACAGATCCAGTTCCAAAGCTGCCGCTTAGCCAGGTTGAAAGTGTCGCTTCTCCCCATGCCAATCCATTCAGTTCGATTGCAGTTCTCCAACTGCTGCTCATCGCTGTTGGTGCTGAGAGAAATCACACAACTTTTTCATTCCCTTCCCCAGCCACTGTCATTCAAACCAAAAGTGCTGAAAAGCTTTGCATGGGAGGAGCTTCTATTCGCCAGCCCTTCCCATGAATAACGGCAAGTGATCAGTCACTTCTTTAAGTTGTACAGAGCAAAATTATTGCACATAAATAATAAACGATTCTGTCTATGAAGGGACATTTTTTAGGTTGCATGAATGTTGTTTTGTTCATATTTGATTAGTCTTTAGTCGTTTTTAGTAGTTTTCTGCCGTAAATTCCAACTACTTTTGCATTTTTGACCGCGACATGAAGTGCTAAATTGAACGTGCCAAAACAAACATGGGAACAAACTGTCATAAATTGCATCTTTTTGGCGGAAAAGAACAAGATAATGCTTACCGATCAAAATTATTTTGTGGATCCATGGAGACTGTATCCTTGGGGTAAACACAAAATGTATGCATTAATTTCAATACATAATACACACACACACACACACTCACACACATTGGTATATAATACAATATATAATAAAAAACATAGATATTATATAATTACTATTAATATATAGATATATGATCATATTGTGTCCTTGTATCATCACACATTGGTTGATCACTTGACTTAAAACTACTTTTCATTCTCCTGCACAATAATATGTGCACTAATGTAGTCAATGGTAATAGTAATTACCTAAATACTATTGGAAAGCCGGCTGCCCCCATAGTGGTACTGATACCACAGAGGCATCATTCAGAATCTGGCCACTGGAGCAAATACTTCATTCACTCGGGTGGATGGATCAGTGAGCCCCTTACAAGCACCTCCTGCAGGAGACGACTTGACAAGGCTGATGGGCGCAGAAAGGGTTCTTTATTTCGCCCCACATTTGTGAGCATATTACATTGCATGACCCGGTGAATATACATATAACTCTGGTCGAAACAAGAAGGGAGCGAGTCAATTACAGAGAAGAATCAGGTTCAAAAAAAGAGAGAAGAGAAAGAACGGAAACGAAGGGATAAGCCAGTACATTTCTCCCGACACTGACTCGCTTGTTCTTATACAATAGTGGAATGAGGTCAGTCTGGTAAAATTAGCCATCCGCTTCATGGCAGGACTGAATGCCAGGCCAGTGAGAGGGGACAGAGTCGCCATCTGAGGAACAAGAAATAAAGAGACTAGCCTACATTTTTTTTTTTTTTTTTTGACAGCGATGAAGTGAAGAGAATAGATTTGCTAAAAGTTTCATTGCTAAAAGTCCAGAAAAGTAAAGAAAGAAAAAAAAACGAACTGAATATTGGAATAATGATTGTTTTCAAACAGGTTTCCTGCAGACTCCTCTCATCTGACGACACCTCAGGCTCATGCCATTTGTTGAGCTGCTGTTGCTGTTGTCAGGCCGGTCGCAATGCTCAAACAATGTTTTTGTAATCCCACAGAATGTTTTCACTCCTCGGGGGGGAATGAACGTAGAAACTTTCAGTTGTCTCTGCATATTAAGTTACCAGCGAAAAAAAACGACACACACTTCAGCTTTAGGAAAACAATCGCCTGAAGTTTTATTCATGCTATAAATTCAAAGGTGGATGCAAGAGTGAGAGACAGAGAAGCAGGGAAGTGACTAAAGGAGAGTAAGAGAGGGAAGAAAAAAAAAAAGGAAGAGGAATTGGGTTTCCACTGACTGTATGTCTGGGCAGCTCCATATGGTCCTCATTAAGGTGCTTACTCTGTGGGAGCAGCTCCACACCGTGCTGCTTGTTTTTGTTATTAGGCCCATCACATTTCGGTATGGAGGGCACTGGAATATTGGGCCTCTGACAGGTCTTGCCCAGTGGTTCTCAGTCAGTGCTGTTTTTGTTTATATATATGTATGTGTGTGTATATATCTAAAAATAACAGTTTTTGCTCATTTAAATAAAAATAAATGATAAATGTCAGATGAAAAATGCCTTGTCAGCTAACTGCAATAAAATAAGTTCTAAAATAACTAAAACTAGACAAAAAAATTTAACTACATAAAAATAAAAAAATAAAGCTTAATGTTAAAAAAAAAAAATTTAATCAAAATTTTAAAATAAAAACTATTTCTAAATATTAATAAATACTATAATAGTATACAAATATCACTGATTTTGCTTCTTTACAAGCCCTATAGCTTTTAAGTAAAGTGTCCTTAAATTTAACTGTGAGAAATGAGGGCTTAAAATGTGTTTACCCCCACACTGCCGAGCTAAAACGAAACTTTTCTTAGTAGTGCATTTGAGTCAGAGATGAGAGATTTACTTCCCTGGTGACAGAGACTCAGAGCAATCACCATACATAACAGGGACAGAAGTGTGTGCTTGTAAGAGACTGCCACTGATACCATCTCTGCTCAAGGATCCCACTTAACTACCTTGATTGATGCCCAACTGAACTCAGGGTACAAAAAGAGACGATCTAAGTAGATTGCTTTCTATCTTGAGAGTTGTTAGGTATTCATTTGTAATGATTGCACATGAGGAACGTTAAATTGCATTGGAAAACGAAGTTGCATTTGGAAAGAGATTCTGTGTACAGACATTGTTGGGCTTAATAGATTTGATCAACTGAATATAGTAAGCATTTACGCCTAATTTTAGATGCTAGCATTGTCTGCTTCTTCAGGTAATTGGTTTGCAAACACAAAATGCTTTTTTCCTCACTGCTCCTTAGATCTATTTCCTTCTACTCAAGAGATGCCGTTGACATAGTGTCAAGCTCAGTCCTTTTTAAAAAGATAAACACACAAGTAACCTTAGATTCAGGGTCATGGGGTCTTCTCATTTTGGTGAAGAAAGATAATGGAAGTAAACAAAGGCATAATGAGGAGAAGCCTTAGATCTCCTCACTAAGAAAGGCTAAGCTTAAGCAAAAGCAATCCGTGAGATCAACGTCGAGCTGCTGCCATCCATACCTGACAAAAGGTGAATCCAAGAGACTTTGTTGTTGAACTTAAGGTTTCCGATTAACAGGAACATACACAGCGTAAAACATTTCAAAGTGACTCCGATCAAGATGTTTTATCTAACTCAAACACGTTTTGGTGTAAGTTCAAGCAACTTACTAGAAGGTGTGGTCTGATATGTGTCCTATTTTCAAACAGTATTTAATCGTATAAGATGTAAGGTCTCTTGATTTAAAGAAAATATTTTGCAGAACCATTTTTGTCCGTACAATGACAGTCATGAGCTGCATGTTTTGTGCAAAGTATTTTTGAATGAAATTGAGAAAATAGTTTAATTCAGGTGTTCAAACTACATGCTTAGCTTTTTACTACGATTGGATTACTTCAGGTCTATCCTATTGAAATTTAACTTGGATTCAGGTGTTTACATGAAGGATTATCAATCCAGCTGCTAACAGATTATTTGGGTGCATGTAAACATAGAGTGTAGTCTCATAATATACTGTATAACGTTACCATGGTCAAGTCGTATGACTGAAATAACCGCTAAAAGTAGTAACCATTCTAAAAATGTCCACCTATTTGATTCATTTGGAATTGCGAAAATGACTAAAAAAAAAAAGGAGATGCATATTGTCTTTTCAAACATTTTTGCTGAAGTATACACCGCACAATAACTGATGTGAGAAGGGAAGAATGCGAGAGAGAAGCAATGAAAACTCCCAAAGTTCTCCCGCTCTCTCTCTCGCTCACACAACAACACCTGCTCAGGCTCTCGTTTCAAACCTCTCAGCTGTGGGAGCATTCTACGAGCAAATACATCTGTGGAATCAAACGTGACAACCGCTCCCAGACCTCCAAGTCCAGCCAGTCCGAGCTCAAGCCATCAGGAAAACAATACATTCAGTAGAGTGCAACAAAGCCTATCGCCCTGAGCTTACTAGTAATCTTTTGAGAATTTTGGCCTCTACCGATGATTTTTCAATAGCCTGAAATGCAGTTTTACACCCTGATCAGCGTCATCTCATTGGATGCCAGCTGTGTCCTCCATTCACAATGTTTGAAAATGGACAAACCTCCCTTCTGTGACATATAACTGTAGACTTGTAGCCTTTGATGCTGCAAAATGTATTTTTGTAGTTCACCCTAAAAATAACATTGCTAACATTTACATGACCTTTTTTTTCCAACTTTAAAAAGTGGTACAACTCTATATTCCAAGTTTTCTGTGGTTCTGTGGACAGTAAGAATCAGTTTAAGTAGTTATTTACCGATAATTGTCTCCTCCATTGAGCTGTTAACCATTGCAACCAAATAGCAATTCAGTTAGGTCAATTCAAGAATTGAATCAGTCATAAAAAACTGATTCATTGAAAAATTTGAACACAGGAGAACATCTAGTTCACAAATCTGACATAGCTGCTCTTATGAACATATACAAGTTTTAGTGAAAAATTCAATATGTTTTACGAGTTATCATATGACTTCAGAAAAGCGTTAATATATCACACACATCATGCAGACTACGTGTGATACATTAATGATGCTTTTTGATGTTTTGAAGCCTAACAGCTTTAGTCCTCATTTCATTATATTGAAAAGAGCGACCATGTAAGATAAAAACAGAATTGTAATTTGGGGGTAAACATATTACTATAACATGATATAACTCTAAATGTTTATTGAAGATTTGTACATTTTTTTTTTTACTTTAAATCTTTAATTATAGTAATATTCATTATTATAGTACATTTTTTAATATCCGCTTGTAATTTCACATTACTGATCATAAATCAGTAAGGTTATGACTGTAAGATCGCAGGAAACCACATTAGCTCCATACTCTAACTGCATAAACTCTTAAAACTGCATAAACTCCTCTACAAGCAATCAAAATTAACATTACATTCAAACTGTTTGTTGTCTAAACTTAAAAATGCATAATAGAGACATTTGAGGCTTAAAACCACAAAGCAGCACCAAGCAAACCGGCTTTACTGTAGTACTTTTAGTTTTAACAACCGAGAGTTCACTTTAAGGGTCAGTAAGTATCAAATGACATGAGTAATGGCATTGCTAGGCCCAAAGCGAATGGCAGAAAGATGAAATGGAACTTACCTCTGATTTTTGTGACTGATGGGCATGTGGCATGGATGTGTAAAAGACCATTTCACTGAGAGAAGTCTGTTAACCCCTGTTCCCTAGCTGTCTCTACCAGACAACTGTGTCCAGCTTTGCTTGACAAAGGGAGATAGCTGTGAATTAAAGCACATGACAACAGCTGTCTTTTTAAGGATTCGGCACTTTGATTAGGGTTGGTTTATAGTTAAGCAATGATCGCTAATTCCTACATATCAGAGAAGGGCGGGTAGGAAAAAAGACAAGAAAATCCAGAACACACTAGCACGCACACACACACACATACACAATTATACGCATTCAACGGATTTGACAACATATGTCGTCTTTGGCCAGTATCCCATATTCTACAATGGTCATTCACACAGTGCGGTCTGTAGTAAGGCAAGAGGCTTACAGCAAATGTATAGCGGGTCCAAAAACTATTTGGACATTTTAGTCACAACTTAAAATGATTTTCATTAGATGAAAAATATCTGCAATCAAATCTGCAATCAATCTGATCTGCAATCAAATACAGTTATTTTTTTATATTATATTATTTATATTATATATTATTTAATAATATATATATATATATATATATATATATATATATATATATATATATATATATATATATATATATATATATATATATATATATTATAAATTACATTAGATTTGATCAGTTTAATCAAAGTTCTTATTAATGGCTTTCGAATATCCACTATATGCAATGTGCTTCTATAAACGTGTAGTTTAACACCATACAAGTCAAACTGCGTCACTGTTTTTAACTTTGTCCAACTTTTACCAAGGATTTAACTTTTTCGTTTCGGTAAAAAAAAAATGTTTTGCACAAGCAGCTGTTCTAACAGACAGCTGCTCAGGCCTTTCATTCAGACGGCAGTGATTACAAATCAAACCAGTGTTGTCTTCGAGTTGATCCATTGCTGTTTCAACAAGTAATCCTTGGTATCATGCACATGTTCCTGTGCACAAAAACAGCCTCGAGCGGTCTTATCCATTGATGAATCCAATGACGAAATTTGATGCATGTTATAGCGCCAATGCATCACACTTCTACAGACTAAAGGGGCCTAAACAGCAGCATCATGGCACCATTGGATTTGAGATGCTGTTGGACGGAGAAGCTTCTAGGAGCCATGTAATCTCTCACTCGCAACACATTTTTTCCATATCTCTCTGTATGAGAAGAATCCATCCGACCAAAGCCTCTGTGGCGACAGAAAGCGCTTCATGCCGATCTCCACATGGGCATGTCTACATGCAATAACAGAAAAACGTACACGTAAAGCGTAACACATGCACATACATCAGCACAAACATATGCATTCGCACGCATGCACACCCAACGTGCCCCCAGCTGTTCTTTGCCCTCACTGCAAGCAGCAGGTGTAGGGTGGACCTTGAGGGACAGGGTTGGAGTGGGCGTGGCTTTTTCAGAGAACAGAATTGCTATTGTTAGAGCTATGTGCTCCCTCCTACGATGTGACTGGAAATTTGTATCTTGTTCTTTCTGCTTTGTGTAATGCTAGGCCACAGCTGCAAAACAAAGCGTTCATGACAATTCTAGATAATGCCTTATTTGTTTCCTCTGGCTTGTTAAACCCCATTGGGACCCGTCCAGCAGTTTTGAGCTTCATGTCTTTTCAACACTTGTTGAATTCTGCGCTCTTAAGTTAAAGCAGAGTGATTCAAGCCCCCCAACATGGTTTCCAAAGTTTATCAGTTGCATTTTACAACATTCAATGGAAAGTAATCAAAAACATACTCTTTTTGTGTTATCCATCCATCTATATTTACGTACTTATCATCCATCCATCCAGAAACTACATTAAATTGCAACGTTTAAGGGAAAACTCAATATTTAATAGGCTTATCTGCTTGAGTCTAAAGGGAACCCAGCCAACCCCCCTACCCCAATGCAAAAAAACACTGGTCTAAATGCTCAGGAAACAAAGCAAGGGCCAAAGGCATTAATGTCTAATTATGTCTCAATCTGTGGGTAGAAGAAACACAAATGCATGTTAACAAATACACAAAGGGACAGTCCAAACTGAAGCAGATGTGATAGGATCCGAGGCGGCTGGGAAAAAAGGACCCTGCAAGCACCTGTTAATATTTAAAAACAATGGAAGTGCAAGAATTAAGGAAAACTGAGCAGTGGTGACATCATCATTTTGCAAACGGGCTCATTCGGGAGGGGGTTGTTGGTGGGGTCTGTTAGGGGGTCAGCTGGTTCCAGGGCAGGAAACCGAGAAAGAAGGAATTTGAGAGCTCAGGAACTCAGCAGCTATGTTCGAAAGATTTAGCGAACAATGTGGAGCTGGAAGTGACCTGCACATCTCATTTAATATTGTGTATTTGTTTGGAATCTTGTCAAACTCCATTTTTTGTCCCCCCCAAAATACAAGTACTATAAAGAACCACATATAAATTGCTGTGGCTAGGTGTTTTTTTTCAGTTACTAGAAAGAACAGTCTATTAAACTTAAACCGCCTCCATGGAGGCTTAAGAAAAAACATACGAAACTGCTTTCAAGCCTCTTTGTTTAATTCCAACTGCACTTAAAAAATCATTATCTATGCATAAGGGTAGTTCACTCTTAAAAGCTACAGTATATGAGCTGTAGGAGCACAGGAAATTAAGTAAACTAGCACATTCGGTAAAGCCTAATACCCAATGGGCCATGCAAAGCATTTGGAGCCCCCCAACTTGGCGCTTTTGAAGTAGGCAACTAATCATTTGTGCATGGGCCCAGCGCAATACAATTTATCTTTTTATCTGCTCTGTTTACAGCCGCCAGATTCGGAGACCCTTTGAAATGTGCCGCGGTGTCACAGTGCTTCATTCATCTCCCGAGTTCTCAATTAAAACCCACTGCTCATAAGCTGAGAGGAACGAAGAGGAATGCTCACTGTGGAACATCTGCAAACATCACATCGGAGAGGGCACGAAACCCCCATCTCAAAATGGTGAGAAAACGGAGAGCATCTTCTTTCTTCTCTCAAGGGTTGGGGGGAAAGTATGGCAATGAGCTGTGAAGGAAGGTGGGGCTTATGGGGGCTTCTGCAGAAGAGCCTTTGTGCCAAGATCACAACCAGATGGTGCCAAGAGCGTCCAAACAGGAATGAGTGCATGTCTGCAATTTTCAGCAATTTGTCAGATTTAAGGGTTCACCCCCAATACCACCTGATAGACAAATAAAATCCACGCCCATGCAATAATTTGAAACACTCCGGCACCCCCCGGAGAGCCAATCTGCTGCCCAGTTGCTCATTCAGTGACAAGACAAGGCCATGAAGTGAATCATTGAGCCTGCATAATCTCAAATATTCATCATCTTTTCCCTCGGTCTGTGTCCCGGTGGAGTGAAGATGTTGAAATCTGCACAGTCTTCACACGCTTTAAATCCATCACAGGGCACATTCGCGCAAAAAAAAAAAAAGAAAAAAAAAAAAGAAAAAAGAAAAAAAGCCTTGAACCAAAACAAACATTTGAATAAATAAACATGAGCGACAGCAAGTTAATCCCTCTGCTGGCACGTCGTAAATCCAGCCTCAAATTTTTGGCCTTTAAAGGATTTTTGCCACACACGCTCACTATATTCCACTGCTTACATAATCAGTCCACAAAATTATTTTCAAGAAATGTAACTTTGGTCTATAATTCCCACATTGTCAGGTGAATGAGCAAAAAGAGGCAATATTTTGTCCTGTTTGTTGTTTCATAGTTTTTTCTTTTTTTCTGGTGAATCATAATCATAAAGCCTTTACGTATGTGAAAAAAATAAATAATGAAATCGTAACATTGTATTGTGTTTTTATTTCGTTTCATGATTTGTTGTATTTTTTAAATGAATTATGTTATTAAATTCTTTTTATTTTTATTATTATTATTATTGTAAAAACTTTAGTATGTTAAAAAGAAAACCACAATAAATTACTGATAAATTATTAACAGATTATTATTATTAACTTTTTTAAAGTCATTGGTGTTATCAATGTTAAAAATGTGTAATTTGAAAAAATATATCAAATCTTTTGGCAAAGCAGTTCCAAGTTCAAAGTAACAAGGTTTCATTTTTGTGTCCTGTGTAACTGTTTGCTGTGTGGTCATGTGCTATAAATGCAGTTTGAATATGCATACTAAATGAAATTTCTGATCATGAAAATACCCCGCGCTACACCTCATATTCTTTATAATATGTGCTTTCACTGGATTTATTGCACTGTAAATGCAGTAGGTTGTACCAGGGATTGAGTAAGTGTGAGAATAAGTCCTACAACCTTTTTCCACAAAGTTGTTCATGTTTATACCATAAGGAATGTTTTCGGTGTACTTTGAGTCCATAGCTCACTTCTGACTGAGGGACTTTGTTTTGGCCATCCTTGCACTGTTGATCCTGGACATGCATAGACAGGCTTTGTGTTTCACAGACAAAAGAACTTGTGTCTGTAGGTGTTGGCCAAGCATGACTTCATAAGATGTGTGTGGTCATGCGTCCTTGCGGGTAAACACTGGGCAGAATGTGAAGAACATACCTTCATTTGTTTGAGTTTGCATACCACTGTGTCCATGAGGGCCGAGAGCAGATGACGTGTACCATCTGTGGCATGAGATTCCCGCTAGCCACTGTTGCTTCAAGGCCCGTCTAATTGCCCACTTATCCCATTCACCACTTCGCCCATCTTAGACTGTTTTCAAGGCTGTCGTCACTGTCGCAATGGCAAATGATTTTAAATTATGGCCTGGCATGTCCTTGTCAATAGACGTCCCGAATCTTAACGTGAATTGGTTGGTCTATAACCTCCAAAGGTTTGTTTCCACATGCTGGCTGACAGACATATATCATCTTAGCCGGTTTACGTCATTTCAAAATATTTTACGGCCATTTGTAAAAAGATGTTTTGAGGGGAGCAGCCTATATGTTGTTTTCCAGTTTATCTAATTTACTGCTAAACTAGCCTTATCTTGAGTAACAACATATTACCATGTAATTTCTCTGTGATTTATCTTATTAGCAGCACAACCACCTCGTCTGTATTAGCTTCTCGGCCTCCGCCTCTCACGCTGACTAGCGTAACCGACAGCCGCCACCTATAACGAGAGGGTATGATTACTAATAACAGTTAATTAGGCTTGTCAGAGAGTTTCTCTGAAAAACAGGAAGGGGGAGGGAACAGTCAAGGAAACAAAAGACCCACTATGGCTGAAGTCTTCTCTACTCTTTTACTGGATCTAACTTCACTGGATTCCTTCACTTTACTTTCCTTTACTTTCTGCATGATGTCTCTGAATAATGGAAACATTCTATTCATATTTATGGGAATATGCCATGCACATATGTACCTAGAAATGGCCTAAGATAAAATATGTAAATATATTAAACATCATGAATTATTTAAATATAATTTATATATTGTATAAAATATATATAAAATATATATTTTAAATATGTATAAAATATATTATGTTTATTCATTATATTAGTTTATTAATATTAGTATTTATAATATATATATATATATATATATATATATATATATATATATATACATTTTGATTTTTAAACCTCTCATTTTATTTTATAAATCACTTTTATATAAATTGTATCTATTATAAATGAAACACTCTTATATTAATATGGATACTAATGTTAGTACTGGTATTAGTATTCACTGCCAGTAATAATTAAGCTGTTCAGAGCAGCTGAGCTCTGGACGACTATAAAGAAGGGATTTTTTATTTTTGGCAGAAAAGAGAGATTGGCTGGGAAGGCATGGGGCTGTATGTGTTAGTAATTTTAAAGTTGTGGGGGTCTAACTCCCACAATGCACTGGCAAATTCCTTTAACATATGGCACGTCGGGAAAGGGGTGGTTGACCTCCGGCCTCTCGAAAGTCTCTTGAGACGGCCAAGTCAGGCTGCAAAAGAGATCTAACTTCACAGCGCACAGCCAGACTCTCTGTGACTGGTATAACAATCACTTTCCATCTTACATTTCCCCCGAAAATTCCACCCATTGTCTTCATGACTTTCGCAAAGAGGGATCTTTTCTGCCATTTGTAGTCCTTGTGTAGTTTTGCGACGCTTTGTTTCTCTGTGCAATACATTATTTCAACACATGTGATCCATTAAGGTAGAGCCAGGAGAAAGCACAGGAAACAGTCTTTCTGAAAACGTGTTACCCCCTTTTCAACTGTTTCCAGAGGCAGAGTGTCCCCACTGACCCCAACTACTTCCTCACAGTATGATTTTTGAGCATATATATAAAACACGTTTTGGATGTCAAGTAATGACAGGGACAGATGAATGCCTTCTGCTTTTATTTTCATATAAACACATCATGCATTCAGTGATTTCAAATTGCTCTAGTTGTACTAGAATCTTTTGTGGTCCCATCAGATCGCCTGTCGATTAGATTGTACTTCCTAGTGATACAAATCATACTTCAGTTATAGGATTTTGAATAAGGCACTGCATCAGTCAACCACTGATAGTGGACAAATGGGTGAAGAATTGAAATCCTGTTCTCTATTCATTTTATTTTCCATTCCCAAAGTAATCTGTTTTCTTTAAGGGTATGTTTACACAACAGCGATGTACTAAACAACTGAAAAGTTTATCCTTTACGTTTTTGAAAAGTTTTGCGTACAGACAACAGCTTTGTTAAAACGATTCCCGTTCATGCAGATCTGTGAAAACAACTGAAATTGCTGTATTATTCATGCCAGGCCAGTAGTTGGCGATGCCACTTTGTAAATAAAACAAAACACTATGCGCCTGTGCACATCACTAGATTGAACAGGTTACGCATGCGCATGACGTCTCCATTTTCACAAATTCACAGTTGTGTAGTTTACGCAGAGACGATAAAGGTTTACAAAAACTTGCATTTTGAAACCTTTTTTTTTTTTTTTATTGCACTTTCAGGCCCCCAAAATACCGTTGGTCAAAATGGCCCAAACATATAAAAGGTTTTCTGTTTAAACACCCCTAAATGTGTGAGATTTCTGATTTATTGGCCGCAAAATGGAAATAAATGTATGCAATAAAGGGTAAAACTATTTGCACTACAAACCAGTGTGTTTATAAATAAAATAATAAATTACCAATTTGCAATATATAGCAGCATAACAGACTGTTTTTGTACAAGTAAAATAACTGGAAGCACATGACACAGGAAGACTCCCACATAAAGTTAGAAATGGCCGTCTTTGCTCTTACATAAAAAAAAAAAGAGGTTACTTAAACCCTGCCCTAAAAGACATTATGGACAAATTCTGCCTTAGCAACTGTTTTTGTTGTCCGCTATTTTCTTAAATGATTATTTAATATAAATAACGAGAAGTGTATGCTTTTGTAGTGTCAATCCCTTACGAAAATTAACCATGGTTTTACTACAAATAAAACCAAAAAACCATGGTTACTGTAGTTAAACCATGGTAACCACAAATTAACCATGGTTTTGCTATATTAACCATAGTTTTACCATGGTATTTGTAGTAAATCTGTGGTTTTACAAATGGCAGTCAATACGCCAAAAAACCATGGGTTACTACAGTTTTACTATAATAAAACCATGGTTATTTTTCGTAAGGGATGGTAACTAAAAAGTTTAGTAAATAGTACATAGTACTATTGTGAATAGGTTAGATAAATGTTCGAAAAAATTCTGTTCACCTCAACAAATTTTAAATGCAACTTTGCAGGCAAAAAGGTCTATTTCTTGAAACATCACTCATACAGAAGTTACTTTTAAACCAACCAGCATTCAGTTGGTCTGTGTTTCACATTTTTCGTGAAGAACTTGAACCCGATGCGAAATCTGTGTGAGGAAATGTTTCACTCTTAACCAAAATTCTTGACTGCGCAGATTCCTACTGGAAATGTATCACTTTTCACAGGTGACTTACACTTTTTCCCACTTTAAACTCTCAAAACCATGTAACTGTGTAATTTAATATTTTCTTTCAAATTCTTAAAAAAACAAAATTAATCTGAAAAAACATTGCAATGTCATATATTACAACTCCTGTTAGAATAGTACCTACAGTATGAATTAATTGCGAAATAGCATTTTCTAATTGAAAGATAAACAAAAATGAACAGATTCTTGATGTCTTCTTTGTCCTATCAATCAACTAATCCAACAGATGGCCACTCAGCTCTTGGTGTGTTCTAGATGACCTCAAAATTGATGTCAAGTATCTAGATCAGAGTTCTTCGAGAAAAACAGACAGCAGCATTCCAAAGGTTACAAAAATCGCAGGAGGTCTCTTTCCATCAAAGAAGTCATGCTACAACTGCAAATATAATCAGGTCAACACGACCCTCGTCACCAACAGTCATAGATCGAATTGCAACTCATCCAACAGGTGCATCTCCAAAGCGCACCATGGGATCTCTAATTGATGGCTCTCACAATATCAAAGGCTGGACAAATAGTAGCTTGGGGCATTTCGCTCGAGTTGATAGATCTGTGGGGTGGTAGAGGAAGGGTCTGAGGGTCAGGGTCAGGATGCATCCGAGGCCTTCATTATGCCAAGGAAAGGGGTCGTGTTCGAGGCCTAGTTTGTGTAGACCCTGTGGGGGAGAAGATGCATGAGAGGTCGGTTGCAGGGTGTGAATGGGACAGCTGCGTTGGGGAGGATAGGAGTCCCTTTGTATCCTGCCAATAAAGAATCGCGACCAATTATCTGTGTCTGTCCCTCAAGTGGAATTCCAGGGCACTTTTTGAAAAACACTACGATTGGGGGAGGTGAAGAGTTTGGCATAAAGAAAGCAAAGATGGTGGGATTTCTTGGGTTGTGAAGCCCCCCTTTTCTTTAACGCCTTTCCCATATTGTGCCTTGATGGAAAGTTTGTTGCGTTGGTCGAATTCAGGTTTACTTGAATGCAAGTTGTCTGCTGCCATGTCTTGAATCTAGTTTTTGACATAAACACAATCTCTAATTTATAAAGGCCATGTTTTAGGGCCAAGTAAAAGTCATGACGTTAAAACAATCTCATAATAGACCCTTTTTTGAGAATAAAATTGTAGAATTACAAGATTAAGTTATATTATTACGAGAATAATGTCAAAATTGCGATATTGAAGTAGAATGAATTCTCAAAATGTAACGACTTTATACTTGAAATCATAGTTGGTGTTGATTTCCAAATTCAGTTCAATTTTAATGTGTTCTAATGTTTTATTGTATTATATTATATCTTGTGAGTTAAGTTAGGGATTGCGATATTGATTAATCAACCAATCACTCTTAAAGAAGCACTGAATGATTAGGCAGGTTTGTATGTGATTCTTTACATAATACACGTTTAATAAGTCTCCACCAGAGTTTATAGAATCCAAAATGCAGTTACAAAAAATTCATTCAGACTGTAGTGAAGCGTACATTGTGAAAAGGAGTAAATTGAAAAAAAAAAAAAGTTGCTAAAACCCATGTGCTAGGCATTAAATGTTAATTGCTGCTAAATTGCCAGTGTTTAGTACAGCCTTGTTAAGTATACTTTACTTTTTCCAATGAAATTTTTCATCTTTGACAGGTGAAATGGGCCTCATTGTAATTCCTCTGGAAATTGCCTCAGATTTGTTGTTTTTTCTTTTCAAAGTTTCCATTTGTTGATATTATTAGAATAGTGTCAGAATCCATTTCAATCTACTGTATTTTCCATTTTGTATCTTCTGGATTATGACAAATAACTTCTTAAGCACTTAAATGCATTTTAAACATCAGCTCAATAAGCTTTATCTCTCTCTCTCAGTAATGATGGATGAATAATAAAAAAAGACCAGCATGCATTTCTCCAATCCCCTCTAACATTGTGATCCAGGGCTAATTGGAGAACTTTGGGTAAGGTATGTTGTGTGGGACCTTTGACCTGGTGGGGGTGGGGACTATTATTGAAAAGGTATAGAATGACTGAGCCTCCGGTGACCCCACTACGACCTTTTCCCTTCAGTCCCACATGGTTGCCAATAGTGACGGTTGATCTTCACCTGTCAAAGCAAGACTTTGACTAAAGACTTGCAGCTTGGGAGGAGGAAACCAAAACAAAGAAGGAAGGAAAGAAAGAACAACACATATAAACTGGCCTCTCACTGCCCTGGCTTTTTTAAACAGAAATGCATGACGGGCCATCAGAGGTGAAAGACATTCATTACATGTGTATTTTCATGCCTGTTCACTTTCTATACAGTTGTTTTTGCGCTTTTTGTTTTTAAGCTGCTGTGTCATCTCCTTTTGAGTTATAAAATACATGTTCCGCATCATCAGGTGTGTATAGTCGATAAAAGGCCGACTGCCAGCAGCCAAGGTGGGGAGCCTAAGCACTGTTTGGTGTTGTAACAGTATGACATGTCTTTCACTAGCTTCTAGCATGTTTTTCAAAGGCCTTTTCTTTGAAAACACGGGCAGTTGAATGATGACTTGTGTTCTTTCAACGCTAAACTGAGCTTTCTCTCACCTCTTGGATTTCATGACAGTTTTTGTTCTCAAACTGGTATGCGTTTGAACTAAATTGCTAATTATCTCTTTGCGCTGCTTTATTTATAAGTGCTAGTTCTCCACCAAAGGATTAAAGTGTCATGATGGAGTATGAAATGTTTGTTCCAATGGTCTGTATTTAATGTTAATTTTTGTTTAGCAGGTCAGTGATGTAAAAGAGTGTCTGTGATAACGAAAATGAAGGAAAACCTAGTTTAAAAAACGCGACAAGTTGTGGTTTTGAAAAACGTTTATTCCCAGAATAGTTTTAATGTAGTTCTAAAAATGTCATGTGGTGTAACCATCAAGTAAACATGCATTTACATTTTAATATTTAAAAAATATGTATGTATTTAAATATAAACATTATTTAATGTCATGAATTAATTAGCATAAATCGTAATTAGTATTGTTTTTTGGAGGGGATGTACCACTTGACATTTTACAGCTAACATTGGTTCGTCATAAAAAGGTCATAAAAAATCTAATATTTTAAGACTGACACACAATCATGAGGGTCATACACGTATAAAAACATAGACATAATGTCCGTCACGTCACACATAGGTTTCTGAAGAGCGGTTTTGAAGCTCAAAGTGGGCGGAGGGGGCCATCGGCATCTTGGCACCGCACGTCATGATAATCGAAAATGGGCGAAAAGGGGGGAGCTGTTTGCTGAAGCAAAACATATACATGGATGAATCGTTCACAATAAGATGGATAACCTGCATTTACAAAATAGATGGGTGAAGAGCGGATTTGAATGTCATGCCAATTTTAAAAGAATGTTTATTATAGAAGAAGTGTATTCAAGTCATCGTTTGTATGAATGCTTTTTAAATGCATTTTTAATAAATCATAAGACATCACATCAGTGACCCAAGTTCTCTCAGAATGCTTGGAAAGTGTGACTTTTTGGACTTGAGAGCAGAAAGGGAAGCTAACGAGCTCAGTCTTTCAGATAACACAAGTGGCCTCCTCGTAAAAAGCCAATAATCCTTACAGTTCTGGTTGAGTAGCTTAAGACCCCCCTTGATCTTTGGGAGGATGGGAGTCAAACATTCCAATCCCTGTGATCCCCCTCCGGCGATCTCTCTTGGTGTAAAAGACAAATTTGGTCCAGATCCTTTTCCCCGGGAGTTTTATTTGCATTAAAAAGAGGTTATGAAAATAACTCGTCGAAGTTGAGGGGGCTGGGCTGGCGGAGTCTACGTCTGGAGTAGAAGGATTGAGTGAATCTTTTTGTCAGGAAGCTGACGATTCTTCTCATCTGCTTCTTTGTTTATTTCGGCAGACCTCAACAATTCCGTCTGTTCACATGTGCAGTCTATAAGGGGCGTCAGGCATGGACGGGGCTACCTGTTAAAAGTTGTGCTTTTATTCCACGCACCCCAGGGAGGCAGCAGGCATGGTTCCCTTCTGCTTAAAGACTTGGCCGTGGAGCCAGAGACACATCTGGTCCGTTTAAGCCGTGCAGATGCTACTTGGAACCATCTCCATCTCAACGAAAGAATATGGCGCATGTAACAAAGATCTCTTTTTCTTCAAATGGTCTCATCGTCAGAGCATTTGGACCGAGATGTGTCAACAGGAATATAATCTGGAACGAATCGAGCAAATTGTGACTCTGACTGGCAAATCTCAAGTTCCCAGTGTCTTTTCGTGTAAACTGGCTGGAATGCTGTGAAAGTTCTCAGCATATACATGGCAAAAATCCAATATGTCTTCAAATCCAATATGCCTTCATTCTTTTGGTGCAATCTGTTCATTAAAATTATACCAAGGAGGAGTTTTGAAGGATTGGTTTGGCTGATGGACCTCTTCCTGACAACTTTTGAAAGGTCATATTTTGGTTAGACAAGGTCTAACTAGCCAAAACATATACTATGATCTCTTGGTTGCACAGCTGAGCCTTACTCATAGAGGTCGTCTGCTAGCCATCACCGCATTTTTAACAAGTACATGCCAAACCAGAATTTTGCTGAGTGGCGTTTTCATGTTACAATATTTTATGACTTTGTGACTGTTGTTTTTTTAGGCAACATGATGAAGCACGTGCTCACATGCACCGAGAAGGTGCGACCTGATGTTCACGGCCCTGTTCTAGAGTGATGGAAAAACTGCGCTGTGACACACACAAGATCTTGCGAGTGTTGCTTAAGAGGGAGATACCGCTCCATGTGGCCCCAGAGAGCCATGAAGCCGGATTTACGCCATTCCTGGTCCAGTCCAGACACAAGGGCCTGTCTGGAATGCAATGTGTTGGCCATCTGCAGATGGATGTTCACGGCCGCTCTCCAAAGACCAAACACTCGCCTGAGAAAGTCCACATCAGAACATGGCAGCTGCCCAATTGTGTCATCTCCTTGCCGTTCATCTGAAAGCGTTAAATGTGGAAACTCATTCTTTGGTTGATTTATTGATTTAGCAATCAGTCCGAACCGACTGCTTGCAGGAAAACTAGGTCATGCCGAAAGTCAGTGACTCAAAAGCGACGACAAAAAAAGTTTTGTCTGTGAATAAGGTTGCTCTAAGAAATATATGCGAGTTTTATAAACAACGAGTTCATCAGGACACGCTCGGGTGACGGAACAAGTATGGAAGGAGATGAAAGATTTGGGCTTTCTCTCTGATCCTTTGGTTGGCTCTTATTGTCTCCACAGCGTTCTCCTGAGATGAGGGTTATGGACTACAGAGAGGATGAATTTGGCTGCACTCCAGCCACATCTGCTGTACTGCTGTTACACTTCTCTCTCTTGTATTTTTACACTTACCGCTCTCGTTTTTTGCAGCGTGTGCACACTCTTTTTCAGGCTTGCGAGACACTAATGACACGTTGCCTATGGATTAGAATTGAACCATGGCATTCTTTCATTTCCTGATTCAGTTAGGTAGATGGCAGGATAAAAATGGTTCATGTAATAAGTTTGAGAATGCCTTATGGATATAGTTTTTTTTTTTTGTTCACTTCTTATATTTCTGTCTTTGAAGTTGTAGGCCACTATTACTTTACTTTTTCTTAAGACTTGCGTATAAAAACCAGTATTTTTTATACATTTCAGAACAGCAATCACTCCACTTTTCTTACCTTCTCTCTAATGTCGATGTCAATAATCCCAATTATGCCCAGATTTTACCCAGAGATGTTGTAATTTAAAACAAATTGGCCACGCCCCATGGGAAGTTCAACTGAAATGTCAGGAAGTCAAATGCATTGCAACAAAACATAAATGATTACTTAACTAATTTTGACCTTTTTTTTTTTACAAATAGCAAAATTAATTGTTAATTTTCTCCTGATGCTGTACGTAGAAGAAATTGTTTCTCAACTGATTTGGCATATTTCTCTACAATATGTATAATAATTCACTTTAATATGACCAATAATTTCGACATACAACATTACAAAAAACCATCATATTTTTTTGCCAAAAGCTTTATAAAAATATTGACATTAAATGTAGAATTTCAAATATCATAATTTTTGCACCCTCAATTACCTAAATATTTCAAATGATAATTTTTTTATTGTTTTGTTTAATTTTTATTTATTTAATATCCAAATATAAATGGGGTCACAAAATAATATATATATATATATATATATATATATATATATATATATATATATATATATATATATATATATATATATATATATATATTAACTATAACTTTCAAATGTCATTGTTTGCTCCTAAAAAACTAATAAAAAAAAAATGTTAAAATGTTATTTGTTAAATATCCATATATAAATGTGATCACAAAATGAATGCTGAAATAAAATAATAATAATAATGATAATAATAATAATAATAACAAGTTTTTTGCATTTTTATATTTCAGATACGTTTATGAAAATATACGTCTTGATGATGCACTTCTGATGAACTTCTGATGCAAAACCCTTTAAGCCAGTCTAAGATTTGTCTAACCTTAAAAGGTTTTATAACCTTTTCTTTGTCATGAAAGTGAAATTACTAAACCAAAATTTTAGACTGTCTTGGAGGTTTTTGCATCTGAAGTCTTTATTTAGATGATGGTTACAGGTGAACATTTAACAAGCCAATTGACAACCAACATATAAAGATACACCTTAATTAATGTATAAATATACCGTTCAGCAACAGCAATGTGAATTGTCATATTCTGGGAAGAGAGGATGAATAACAAGGACACACTGAACAGACGGAGGTGTGTTTATGTCTGTTGGAAAGGAAGGAAGGAAGATAAAGCTGGGAAAAGAAGAGTAAAAACAAGGCCCTGTCAATTAGTCATCTAATCCGTGACTGTTTATTAAGACACATCTCTCTCTCTCTCTCTCTCTCTCTCTCTCCAGCACTGCACTGTGCTTGAACCTGCCCTGGATGCCAGCAGCAGATAATTATAAACCTTGTAAGGGGTCACTGTACAGAGATGGGGGACGGACGGAGACGTGCACTGAACTCCTGACCCTCTTCACACACCAAGCGTCTGTTGTGGACTCCGGGAGGTGCAAGATGGGTCACAGCAAGCTGTGAAGGGGAGACCAGAGGTGGGGGAGATTGGGGCATAGAGAGGGGGTGGATGGAGCGGAACAGTAGCTACTGTGTAGAGAGATTACCCTGCTACTGTGCCGCCATCAAAGCCACAGCAGAGATGGAGTGTATATATGTCATATCATTGGTAAAGAAGTTGGTGATCAGATTGTTTTTGTTTTGTAATAGTTATTTGCAGTACTTCAGATTCCACATATTAAAGGAAACCCTTCTGACTCAAAAGGGGTTATTACTGATGTATTTTGTGTTATAGAATTAAACATGAAAATATCTTGAGCTTTTGTGAACATTTAACTACAAACCCATTCAAAAAAATAAATAAAAATAAATAAAAATAAAAAAGGACCAATTATTTGCTAGACAATGGAACTGGAAATTCTAAAATGCTCATTAAATTTTCTTCGTGAAGAATCCATTTTTGGAAATTCCTATTGTTATATATTAGCAAATATGCTAATTATAATGAAAACAACATACATGTCGATCCAAACTCGTAGGATTTTCTTTCTACCATATTTTGAAGAACACTGGTAACCAAACAACATTGATGCATTTACACAACACCATTTTTAACTAAAAATGAAAAAAACGTTTTATACCTTTTGGGGGCCAGAATGCGCAAACTTTTGAGAACAAATTTCAGAGTGCAAGGTTTTGAAAACGATACTGTTATCATCTCTGTGTTGACTAAAAAAAATGCAAATTTGCTAATATTTGTGTGTATAACGTTTTGTATTCGCGTAGTGTTTCCTTATAAGGTAACATCGCTAACTTCTGTCCTGTCATGCATAATACTACGTTTTATACATTTTCACGTAACATTTGAAACATTGTCATCTGTAAGCAAAACTTTTCAAAAACGCAATGGAAAATCCTTTCTCTTTTTAGTACATCATTGTTGTGTAAATTAGTTTTTGTTGTTTTTCGAAATATCTTCAATTTTTGGTTCACTTTCCCTATAAGAAGTGGACTCTGCATGGAAGTGCTTTTTAAAGTTTTGTTATGCTCATCAGTAGGAGGCAATCTTAAAATGTTTGATAAAAAGTGGATATTTATGGAAACATGAACTTATAAGGTCAGTAAGCTTATTTATGAGATTATTCCATGGTAAAATATTATGTTTAAGTCATGTGCCTAAAATTTTGCAATGCCTTTCTCCCTCGATTATTTTTAGGTTGTAATCAACGACATGTTCGAGCTTAACTTACATATGTTCTGCTGTTTTTCGTCTAAGGTTTTACTCCCAAAATGTTCGCATAATTATCTCGCACATCATCATAAATCAGTTCACAGCTGCCTTTTGTACAAGTCCAAATCCAATGGCAGTGGATCCACTGCAGTCTAAACAATTTCAGGCTCATCTTTAGGAAAACAACAGGTTGCCCGTGAAAGGTTTGAGTGTGTGTGTGTGGGTCACAGTGCTTTCATGCATAAATGTATGAATACATGCGGTCAGAAGTCATGGAACAAGATGTGAATAAGATACCGAATTGATAGATCCTGTGCAATTGCTTTTTACGCTGTCGTTTGCATAGACTTTGAAATTCGTCTTCTGGGGGGAATCGCTCCCAGATGTTGAATATTTCCATTAATCATTTCCTTTGGTCCCCTCTCGCGCTGTGTGATCTGACACGCTGTCTTCAACCGACCATCTCTTTGTCTGCCTCTAAATCATATGTGAAGATAAAGCTATGTAGAACTATGAGAATACTTTGATAGATTAGTTATGTATTGAGTAAATAAATTAGCGACCCATTCTTCACAATCTTCGTGAGTTTTCTTCTCTGCCTGACCTTCACATCACCCTTTTATACTGTCTCATGATTCACTACACCAAACTACACTTGTCGGCCAACCTCTTTGTCTGGCTGTAGCTTTGTCTTTCTCTCAGCCTCTTTCTGTCTTCTCGTCACCTTCCTGAAGAGGTCAGCTAGGCCCCAGACAAGCAGACACAGCTCTTCACACAACACACACTTGGGAAATTCCACCCTGGGACAAAAACAGATGCAAGAGGAGGGAAAAATGCACATTTTGTCTCTTTGAAGCCAGCACTGAAGACCTAGTCGTCCCTGTCATATGTTAAGAATGCTAGTTTTAAAAATATAGAGTATATAATGAGATATTTACATTTATTCACTGAGCACAAGCTTTCAAGTTTAATATTTTAAAAGTATGAGTATCTCTGAAAAATCCTTTTAGGTGTTCTACATTATAAGTATTCACCCGATAAAGTATAACCTAAAGCAATTGCCTTTTCATTTTGGTCATGATCACCACAATTACAGACTCTGCAGTTCACTGTCAGTGTCAAAAACGTAATGCGTTTAGAACCAAGACTAGACTAGGTTGATTTAAGGTCACACTTTTCTTTTATACTGTGATCTTCATTGATGATCAACTGATCCCACATTGACTGCGAAGGATGTCCAGACTGGAGACGTGGGCATGTTTAAGGGTTTAACCCCATTTGCCCTCTCTTTTATTTAGCCTGTTGATTTATGAGACCAGGCAAAGAAGAGAAACAGCCATGCCACTGCTATGCGACCCAGACCAAAATGACCCAAACCAGGGTCACGCCCATGGAAGCCTGCATCAGATATGTGCTACTGAATATATATATATACATTGGTAAAAAGATATATATATATATATATATATAGTGCACATGAAGTGTACCATTTTGGACAGGGCCATAGACGACTTCAAACCGAACTGCACACCTCTGTGTAAATGCGTCATCTGCATCAGAATGTTATGGTAAAACGTCTGTTAAATGGTATGGTTAAATGTTAAATGTCTTACGTCAGAGCATTCTGAACTCATGTGCTCATACCGGTGCTCATCTCGGGTGTGTTTCAATCAGCTCCCTAGCTCTGTAGTCAGGGCACTGATCAGGTAGTCGGCCAATTTAAGGCCTGTCTCTATCGTAAAATCCTTCCAGTGCACTGGAACATTTGTCATGTTACAACAAATTTACCTCTATTTTTTTAATGTCCAGATTACACATGATCTCTTAATGGTAATTTACTGCAAAACATTTACTGGAAAACATTTTGAACGTCATCATTTAACCAATCACCCCACTGCAATGGCAACCCCTACTCTTCCCCTCTCTTCTGCTCCAAACAAAATTCTTTGAAAAGTCATCTTATATCACCTTTTGAACGTGCATTGAACTGTAAAACCACCCCACTGGAAACAAAATAAAAGGATTGAGGATGGGAGGAGAGGGCAGGTTGGGGGGCAAAAGAGGAGAATTATAATTCTTTGCAGGCCTTCGGTATTAACCCAGACACCATCGCTGTCAGCGGCTTTGAAAGGGAAGCGCAAGGGCCAAACATTCAGTGTTAATTGGCACTTTGTAAGCTCCGAGCCTTCCCTTTGTGAAAGGTGGAGGGGATAGGAGATGGGGGAAAAGAGAGAGAGATAAAGAGAGAAAGCCAGTTCTTGTTCTTGCTGGGCCTTGTTGAGGGTATTTACGGTTCATTTCTTATCCTTTGTTAATTGGTCTTTCTCCTTTATAGAGAAAAAGAGACGAGGAGAGAAAGAAGAATTCATCTAACCCCCACCCTGCCACCCATTTACCTCCAAAACAGGGGGGAAAGAGAAGGGCTAGGGTACAAAAAGATTTGTCTTTTTTCATGGGTCTTCATTAAGCTCAGAAACAGGGAGAAAACATGCCGAAATAATGCCCACAAACACATTCAGACTCAGGGCAGATGCCCCCTAATTATTTAATCAATACATCACCACAAATACAAGCCAACAGACAGCCAAACAAATGATTCATGTAGCAAGCAGGAAACCTAAACAAAACCAATAAACCCAAATATTATGTCCACATAGATAGATAGGTAAATAGATGGATGGATGAATAGACAATTAATGCCTCATTCGGAATGTTTTTGTGAACTGGTTCAAATGATTCTTTGTAAAGACTCATTACAACAATAGTTTTGTTGTATAGGGTGGATGGGGAAGTCGTGGCTTAACGGTTAGAGTGTTGGACTTGCAATCCAAGGGTTATGAGTTCGAGTCTCAGGCTGGCGGGAATTGTAGGTGGGGCGAAGGAATGTACAGCACTCTCTCTCCACCTTCAATGCATTGACTGAGGTGTCTTTGAGCAAGGCACCGAATCCCCAACTGCTCCCCGGGCGCCGCAGCATAAATGGCTGCCCACTGCTCCGTGTGTGTGTGTGGGTGGGTCTGGGTGAATTGTCCTAATTAGTAGGAGGGAGGTAAATGGCTGCGACATTGGTCCGCTTCGCAGCTCTTGTGGCCTCTTCCTCCCCTCTGTGTGGGCAAACAATAACAGTGGCCGCTCTGAAAGGACACAGGTGTCAACCATTGTGTGCTTTTTGAAAAGCATGGAGAGAGGGAGGTTAGGAGGCTAGAGGGTGGGCTAACACACCCTTTTCATCTAACTGCACACACACCCTCCAGCATATAATCGCTTGACTAGTGCTTTCTCACATGCAGTGAACAGGAAATCTGGGTCCAGACCCACTGGTTATTTTTCTAGTTTTCATACTTAATGTTCGAATACTGATCGAAAAGCAGTTTGACCAATAACGTGCAGCCATTGTACATGATCGGCCAATCGTGGCACGTGAGAAGGTGTGATCATGGTACTTTGATGTCATAACACTGATCGGTCTGTGCAGTGCAAACTAAGCCAAAACCTGGGTATTTTAGTCAATATAGAAATCCTTGCCAGGATGTGTCTGGAAAAAAAGGGCACGTATCACCCTTTCAAAGTTTTTTCTTACGATTTTATTTTGAAGACTTTTGGATAACATGGAAATGTTTTTGTCTAACAAATCTAACTAAATCGATGCCTAGTTAGATGGTGTGTTGAATCAAGAATGGTTTAATATGATTTGTGAATGAATCATTATACTGTTCAGATTGTTTTCATGACCTGGATCGAGTGATTCATTACAAGATCTGACTCATAAGAACAATTATTCCTCAAATCAGTCATTGCTGGATAGATAGATAGATAGATAGATAGATAGATAGATAGATAGATAGATAGATAGATAGTTCAGTTCAGTTCATGTTCATGGTGATGCTGGAGAGTGTGGGGGATTTATTGCTCAGCATTAGGAGCTCTAATCTGTTGCAGGTGTTCCTGGCTGCTATCCCAGCCAGACGGGCCCGTTCCTTCCCCGTGGAGGCCCCATCACGAGAGTGTATGCGGGTATGTGTGGGTGTGTGTCTGTGTCTGAGAGAAGGGGAAAGTGTGAGTAAAAAGAGATAGTGTAAGTGTAATGTGTAAGGCAGTCCTTGTCAAGCAGGAGGAGGTTCTGGCTTGGATTTCTCCTCTTAAATCCAGTCAAGTACATGGGAATTGATACAGCCTGGCGTGATTTCAGTTCATGTAGCTCTCCAGTGAATTTGGTATATTATGACCCACCCATGATAATTTCAGAGAATTAATGTGGAGTATCTCTCTAATGAAGGACTCACTCAGATGAGAAAATTCTTAATCTTGGCGGTCATATTATCAAAACCACCTACTGGTCAAACTTTTGAGACGGTGAAAGGGTTTGTTGTCGCTACTATCAAGAGACTGCTGCCCTCTGTCGGACATGTTGTGTTACAACATCCAAATTTATTCAGTTTGGTGCAAATAGTCATATTCTTTAGAGGTTAAACTTAACTTAGGGATTGTGATAATACACTAAGAAGTGTGATAGTAGTTTGTTAATCAGCACAGATTTTGTGTTCTTCAGGTACATGATTTGCAGAATTCCTTTAGTGCTACAACTCAGACGCTTACGCTAAACAGAACTCTGTCTAAATCATTAAAATGTCTTGAAACCTCACATTATCTAACGCTGTAAATGTTAGATTTTATCATCAATAAAACTCAAGAGACAAGCTTTTATCTGAACATCTTTATTGTTGAGTGAGTCTGACAACAGGTCGCGTAGAAATATCGTTAGCGCTAGTCACTGATAAGAAAACATGAGGTAAGTTCACAGTGCTTTACAGAGGTAGTTTAGTCTACACAGACAAGACATCTGCTGTTTCACATACTAAATAATAACATGAACCATTGTTTTAACACACTTTGCAAACAGTTTCTGCCAAAAAACGTGCTGGTTGTTTGTGAACAGACATAAAATACAAAGTGTTTAAACTCTTTAATTCTTGAGATCAGCAAATGGTATTGATAAAGTGCTCCATAAAATGTTTCTCAGCAGGTTGAATGTTAACCTGTTTCATTATAAAGCTTTATTTTTGGTGAGAACTCTCACTCCGAGCACCAGGGTTTGGTGTGTCAGAGCACATGCTTTAACCGCTAATGCTCTGCTCAACACATAGATCCATGAAACTTTCAGCTTCCAGTAACTACATCCTTATTAACTTGAGGATCATATGTGTAGGAGTTTTGAATCGCTTGATCCCTGAAGTATGGGAACCAATCCCTGAAGAGACAGGCGTAGAATGTGTACCAGGGGTAAAAGGCCTCAGACTGGCGAGACGCTCCAGCTTTGATAATGTGCCAGGCGGCTTCGTGTGCAGGGTAGGCGGTTATGTTGATGTAATCTCTGCATTAAGCACATCAGAGATATGAAGAAACAGCCTTTTATCTGCAACTTGAGAGGTCATGAGTGATATGGAATGTTTGAGTTGCATAAGTGCTGTTTATGACCACAAATTAGACTTTGTCTGACATTATGCTCTTTAGAGACTAGCGCTGAGCTAGTTCCACTAGACAAAAACTTAAACTTTACAGTTTTAAACACTACTAAATTTGATAATGCAGTCTGTTTTTTTTTCACATTTCACATGTTTGTTTATAGGTATGTATGCACTTACTGACATCTTTTGGCCTGGAGGAATGAAGTTTATTCATTAATTTCTGTCGCTTCATTATCTCGTTGTATTCCTTTTCAACTGTGTCACTCATAAAATAACATTTTTATATTAAATCCCATTAAATGACCCCTCCTCTATATTTCTCAGACCTGCTGTTCATTTCTTTCTGTCAAAGCATTTCATTAGCAGAAACCGAGTCCACTTTTAATTGATTTGTAGTGCATTCTACAGCATAAACAACCAAAGATCTTGATGTTAGCTTGCTCTTACTTGATTTTCTCCATGGCGCTATCTGTGTCGATCAGGCCCAGTGTGCAGATGGTTATGGACACATTGCTTTTTTGCATTGCTAGCTCATGCTGGAGGCCTCCAAAGAAACCGTTCAGTGCAAACTTAGTTGCGGCATACGGCAAAGCAAAGGGCCCACATATTTTTCCTGTGGAAAACAGTTAAGTGTTATTCCAGCATCTGTTAAACCAGTGACAATTGTGTGGAAGGTGTCAGATTTTAAATCACCCAGCAGGGAGGAAACAACAACTATTGACCCTTTACTCTTTTCAAGGGCTGGCAAAGCTTTTTGCGTCATCTCTGCATAACTGAGAAAATTCACCTATAGGAGAAACGAATGAGTGATTCATCAGTTATATATATATTTTTGGGTTTTACACCATATGGCATCAAAACTAGCAGGTATAGTTCACCCAAAAATTGGAATAAATCTGTAAAATCTTGATGTGTCATTTTTGGAAATAGGCTACAAGTGTAAAAGATAAAAGTTTTGAAAGGACGACAGAATGTTGATTTTGGATCAAATATCCTATTGTCAATACAAATGGTTTTCATTGTGATTCGGTACCTCTAGCAGCCATCGTGTGTGCTCAACATTTCCATCCCACATTCCGTATGGACTGGGCCCGATGTGGTTCAGAACCAGGTAATCCAGACCCCCAAGCTGTTCGATGGCGTACTGCACCACATGGTCAGCATCGGACGGTCTTGCCATGTCCGCAGGGACGAACAATGCCCTTTGAGCCCCCATTTCCAAGCACTTGCTCACAACCTGAATTGAGATGACTCATGTGAAGCACTCATATATCCTCGAATCATGTGAATGATGAATGAAAGAAGAGAAACCCAACTGACCTGTTCTAGGACATTTCCTCTCCTCGCTGTGATAACCAGTTGGGCTCCTAAACGGGCATAGTGATACGCCAACTGCTCACCTATGCCAGTACTGGCACCGGTCACCAGCACCCTGGCACCTTTCAAGGACTCTAAAAGAGACACAATTCATAGTATGATGTTGACTATGAGGCCATTCACCCAGAACGGGGGGAAAAAAGGTCTCAAGTTGAGCACCACATTTTTAGAATGCAGTATCATGCCCAAAAATCGAAAGTCATCTTATTGGTTGAATTCTACAGGATTTCCAAGAGATGTGTGTATCTTTAATGGCCTGGAAACAAAGTCGTTGTGACTACAAACCTCCTTGTGGAGGAACAAAGCCATTCTGTTTACAACTGTAAAAACGAGTGCTTGTAGGATCAACTAAAGCTGGATTTTCAAAAGTATGTGAAGTTCATTGTAGGGACACGACTAACATTTTAATGCCACTTAACATGATGCTGAACAAAAGGTTCAGGTAGCCTCTTGGGAAATCCTTGGCCATTGAAAGCTGCAATGGAGTCTAGCCTAGTTATTGCATAAAAGTGTCTCACAATGCTATAATGGTGTTTTTAATGTTCATAAAGGTCATATGACAAATCCTGTATTTTAAGCTTTCTAGGGTTGTCCCAATTTACCAGTTTGTAAAAACATTTTATGTATGGCCTTCTCCCATTAGTCACATCCATTGTGGGTAGAAAGTCATATTAAACTGTATCTCTGTACACCACCAAAGGCTCTGCGGTGACAGTAATTATTTGAGGTTAAAACAAGGTTTGTAGTACAACTACTGCAGGGCAGAGATGCTCTTTTTGCTCGTCAGACTTACTTAATTGCATAAATGCCATTGTGGCGTGATAAATTAAAACCTTGACTGATTCTTGGTGGGGGTTTTGGCAACAATATTCAGTATTTATACATACTGTACATGAACAAATATGTGGTGATAATCATCTTGCAACTTGCAAGTTCATGTTAGACATCAAGGATTTTCGATCACATTGCCAAATGCAGAAAATCAATTTCCAATGACCTTAATGAGAGATGAAGTGCAAAAATCAACTCTATTTTAAGACTTATGAATGGACCAATTCATGGAGGTCAGTTTGTGTGTTTTTTTTAAAAATATATATATATATATATATATATATATATATATATATATATATATATATATATATATATATATATATATATATATATTGATCCTATTAAAGTGATGAAATGTATAAGCGTAGAATTTAAAGTTTACTTCAAAAACTATTTTAAGTAGTATTATGCATTTGAAGACACACACATACACACACACACACACACACACACACATACATATATATATATATATATATATATATATATATATATATATATATATATATATATATATATATATATGTATGTGTGTGTGTGTATATATATATATATATATATATATATATATATATATATATATATAATTTTATTTTATTTTAGTCTTCCCCTAAATCCTGGTTTGACTAATCATCGGAATTGCACGTGTCTTTATGTGGTATTATAGATAATATTAATATAGATTTTCATTACAGCACACGTGGATAAACAGAAAGGAGGTCTTACTCACCTTCATTAAATGACGGAGCGCTCCATCGAACCGCGATAAAAGCGACGCTTATGCTGCACAGCAACAAGAACTTGCCAAAAAGATTCATTTGAGGAAATCTGTTGAAGACGAAGAAGCACAGCTTACAGAAATACGAAGTTGAACTGATCAACTACAGAACCAGCAGAACCGAATCATGTGTGTGAAAAAGGCGGAGCCATATCAAAGTACAATCCGATTTATGTGGAGCAATAAATACGCTCTGTCCTGGGTATTAGCAGTCGTTTTTGTTTTATTTCAAATTATGTTTTAATAAGGTTGGGATTTTTCTGTCGTGTGTGTGTATGTGTGTCACACAATGACATGATGGCTAGAAAAATAAATAAATAAATAAATAAGTCATGGTTATTAGATTAATTTAAACGATCAAATGGGTGAGTGACTTGTTATTTTAGTTAAAAAGATATCCTGTTTACTCAGTATTACGTTACATTAAATTTAGTATTTTTATTGATGAATACAATTAATAATACCAAAGATTATAGAATACTTAGATGGACTTTGATGATACTGAAACAAACCACAAACGACTGACAGCAATGAGTAATTATGGCGGCACATTCATCGAATAAATAATACCAACTTTCTATTAAAGTAACACTTGCAATCGTTTACTTTTAATTATTCTGAATTTTTAAACTACATATAACACATATAAAAAAACCTTATATTTCCGACGTTTATTTGTCGAAAGTGCGGATTCTGAAACTATTAACTTACCGCATTCAAAACGAGCTTTATTGCTTTCAGCTCGTCCTGCAGGCGCTAATGCCCTTGTCAGTGAAGTTCGCTGTCAAGTTAGGGCAAAAACCTATTGTAAAGTAGGGTTTTATTTCACAGTTTTGTGCTTAATAGCATACTATTGCTTTTAGGACCATGGCTGCCAAGATTTTGCCTGTAGTGAAGTACGTAAAATGTTTTTGCGTTGGAGCTAATTAGCAGTTAGCTTACAGTTGTCTGTTTGGACTTGGGAGTTATGCTGAATGACATATTTGTGCAGCTTCATAATTTTTATATTAGTTATAAATTAAATTATCATGTTTTTGAATTGCTATCTTCATGCTAGATTAAGAGGAGCTAACTTAATTTGCTAGCTGTGTAACGTAAATATGAAATATTGGCTTTGTGTTTCGAATCTAAGTTTAATTAAAATGATAATCGTTTGTCATTATAAGCCAAGTATTTTGTAAATAACTGCTGTTTATCTCAATGTGGTCTTTTGACTTTGAATGGCTGTATTTGTGTTGATGTGTGTTTCAGGCTTGCAACAAAAGTGACCATCGCAGGTGGCGCTATATATGTCGCGTATGATTCAGGTCTTCTTGGAGATGGCAAAGAGGGATCTGTCACACTGGGTCGAGCTAAAGCTGCCATCCCACCTGCTGTGGAGGAGTGGGTGAAGTACTTTGGCTTTGAGGTATGAAAAGTCCTAAAACTGGGAGTATTAATATAACCAAAAGTAGAACCTGTGACTCTGTGACTGCTATTTAAAAAAAGATAGATGACATCACTTAAGTCATCAACCAAACCATACATTACATTTATTTAAAAAGCTGTGAGAAATGAGTACATTACAATTCAAAAGTTACAATTAAATTATAAATTGATACTTTTATTCAGCAAGGATGTGTTAAATTGATCAAAATTGAGAGGAAAATCATTTAAAATGATAAAAAAAGATTTCTTTTTCAAAATTCTTTTGAACTTTTTATCAAGGAATCATGAAAAATATATGACCGTGTAAAAAACATACAAAAAATACATAAATAAAATGTAGCAGCAGAAATGTTTCTTGAGCAGCAAATCAGCATATTAGCATCACAGGAATAAATGACATTTTATAATACAAACAGATAGGAAAACAGTTAAATTATAATTATATAGTTAAATTATAAACACATCCACAATAATTCTTACCGTATTTTGTAAATGCGGCCTTGGTGACCGAAATAGACTTTAAAAGCGTAATAAAAATCGTACCGACCACAAACTTTTGAATGTGTAATTTTGTGACTGATGTGTAATGCTGACCAGAATACTTCTTATGGTGGTGTCCGTGTAGTATTTTCCTGTGTTGTTTCAAGTCAGTTTATCATAAAGTGTTTTTGTTGTGGTTTGGTACTATATTTTAGCTTCCTGCCACACCCAAAATTGAGTTTTCACCACTGGATGCATGGAACTCAGGTAAAGTATATTTGGTGAAAATTCTTGTATATTATCTGTTCGATGATGTGAATAAAATATATATATCGTATGAATATAATGTAGTTTTGTGATCGCTCCGTTTTTTTTTTTTTTTCACTCAGGGGTCCAGAAGTCTATCCATGCCCTATCGATCGCCCCGTCTACAGTTAGTGACTACACCAAACAAGGCCTCCAATATGTTAAAGACCTCACAAAATGAGCATTTAGAACTTTAAAGTTAGTACAAGATGCTCTTGAAATATTTCAGTGGATGATAATACTAACACACTTGGAGAAACTTTTCCCTTGCATTTATATCATAGACTAAATTCCATTGTGGAACAAAAAATTGAATTATTATGAGGATAGTGATGGTGCAAACCAAATTTTTTTTTTGGTAACAGAAAAATACAGTTGTAAAGCATTGAGATGAATCAAAAATATTTTGAAGATCATAACAGAAGTGTGTTCTATATGTATATTGTTATTCAGCTCTTTTATTTATCTGATAAATCTCTTTCTGGAAATGTTCTGTTTTGTCATTGATCTTCCCCTCGATCCATCCAAAAATTCACCCTTTTTATATAGACACAAAAGGACTGCAACTGAGTTTTGTATAGTTTAGAGTCCCATGTAGCTCTGTCTAATGTAAAATAAATCATGTCAAATATTTGATGAAGTCCTTCTGCGTGAATGTGTTTGCTAACAACTACTATTTGTTTAAAGCTTGTTAAGACTAGATAACGCTTGGAGTCAGTCTAACCACATGAAAGCTTTACTTAGTAACACTTTTCAGCTTTACCACAGAGCAGTGCTGTTTTCATGTCAAGATAGACCCCAAACACTTTTCTGCATGTCTTGACTCATTTTGAAAGTTTTGCAGTGGCCACGTGTCATCTTACCAGAACATGTTAATTAAAGAACATGTATGTGCTTGGAAACATATTTTGTTTTGTGCATTTCCTGTTGGTTTTGCAGAACGTTTTGCAAGTTACCGAGCAGCTAAAACTAGTATGCCCCACTAGCATAACTGCTACAAGTAAAAAGTTTCTCAAGTTTACAAGAGGGCACCTGTCTAATATACTGACACACCTCTTATTTTCTGCCAACTGTTTACATTCACAAAGACATAACTGACTTGTGATGACAAAAATATTTAAAAATATTTTATTGTGTGTTTGACCATTTACGGATGCACCTGAAGTCCAAAATATACTTTGCAAGTCCCAGTTCTGCTCGGAGCTCGCGCACAGAAAGAAGAAACTCTTTAGTTTCTTATTTATCTATGATTCTGGATTGTGCTGTCTTTGAAAAAGGTGCCTTTGAAAGCTGACCAGATATATTTACACTCAAAAATAAACAGGACACATTTATAGGACATAAAAGGTCACTATCTCTATGATTCATCTGAAAAGTAGGTTGTAGACGTCTTAAAGATCGATTGAGATCTTCACCCACAATGAGACACAATGAAATCGTCACCCACAATGAGACCTTTTATTGTAGAGTAACTAATGTGATGGCAGATGCTCTTTATGAAGAAATGTATTTCTTCTCTCTCTCACGTAATCCCCCCCCCCCCCGCAGTGCTACGTATATTTTTGTTGTGTAACTTAGGATGTGGTGTTCAGTTTGAACCCATCCTGCAAACTGGCACTTGATTTTTGTCTTCAGGGGTTTGCGTTTGCTCTGGATTTTTATAATTTTGTTGTCTAACTTGGATGTGATGGTGAACTTTAGCACTGGTCGCGAATTAAACTGCCCCTTTAACAGGTTTCACTCTATCTAAAGTGGCGCTTTAGAAAGAAATAAATGCCATTGCTTATTGTTTTTTTGTTTTTCTTTTCTCCATTTTATTGAAAGGTCTGACAGCTAGCATTTACAAGACATCTTAAAAGCTGAGCTTGACATACTGCACAACAAAACAATGCATTTTCATAGCATCAAGCACCTCCTTTAATCACCTCCTTGATCCAGCCTCTGAATTTAGAAATTTCAGTGTAAACATTGAGAATATGTGGGTAGTCACAGCGTCCTTTGTCGAAAGAGAAAATTCCCACTGCTGTCCCACTGCACACCAACGGTCCACCCATATCACCCTGTAATGACAAACAATTTGAGATTGATTCCAGGCACATTTTTATTGAGTTCAGAACAATATAGATTCACAGAATAGGAACTTTCTCTAAAATATTGCTTTAGACGTACATGACAACCACCGCTTTTGGTCTTGTAACCCCCAGCACACAGGACATTGTTGGGGAGATTACTGTTTTTCCACATTGTCTGGCAGGTGGAGGAGTTGATAGGTGACACATCTGTCACCAGCAGATCGTTCACCACATTTTCCTGTTCAGTTTGACCCCATCCTGCAACTTGGCACTTGGTCTTTGACTTCAGGGGTTTGTCTTTGCTCGGTATTTTGATGGTTTTCACACCTTTGCCGGTTTTCAGTTTCTTGAACAGCTAAAATTTCACAAATGAAAAGTGCTGTTTTTGTGTTTACCGTTAATGGTTTGTTTAATCTAATTACTTAATTTATAATTAAAATGTAACTATGTATTATTACATTTTAAAGTAAAATGCTAGTATTTAATCATACATTTATATGTAAATAATAAGATTGTTATATTTTATAATACATTACAATTTATGGATGAACAGTGTACCTTCAGAAGCATGATGTCATTCCCAGTTTTGGCAGTTTCGTAGGATGGGTGCTTATGTCTATTTTGCACTGGATATCTTTTCAGATTTGCTCCTTGTGGACTGATGTTGTGGGTGCCCAGGATCACAGTCATGTTACCACTTTATTCATAGCATGAACATAATTGCATATTAGTAAACCATTTAGTTGAACACCACATATTCCAGGTTAACAGTTGGCTTTACCTTTTATCGCAGTGTGCGGCTGTGAGCACATAGCTTGGGTTGATCAGGAATCCTCCACATGTGTGTGTTTTATTAATCTGCACTGATGCCATGTACAGCATGGAGTTCTTCTTGGCTTTTTTGCCATTGATGATATCAGCTCCAAATGTGCCTAAGCAAATAAAGATGCATGTTTGAGATAACAAGAAATCAATTCAGTTATCATTTTATAATTAGTTAAGCATGATTTTACTAACCAGTCAGTATAAAGCTCGTCAGTGCAACTGAGAGCAACAGGCCATGCGCCGCACTCATCTTCATAACACGCTGCTGTTACGACCACCAGTCATTTATACAGCTCTCTACCACAAGACACATCCTGACATTCAGTGATGACGCAAGATGCAGAACTTGCTACTTTACTTTCTTTAAATTTATGCATTTAGCAGACGCTTTTATCCAAAGCGACTTACAGTGCATTCAGGCTATCAATTTTTACATATCATGTTCCTGGGGAATCGAACCCCCAACCTTGCGCTTGCTTGCTAGCGCAGTGCTCTACCAGTTGAGCTACAGGAACACTATATTCTTTCAATACAAGATCTTCTCCAGCATATATTGGTGTATATATATATATATATATATATATATATATATATATATATATATATATATATATACACACACTATACTAAGATCTAAGACTTTTTCTACGTTACAGGCCTATTTCTCTCAAATACTGTTCACAAATCTGTCTAAATCTGTGTTAGTGAGCACTTCTCCTTTGCCGAGATAATCCACCCACCTCACAGGTGTGGCATATCAAGATGCTGATTAGACAGCATGATTATTGCACAGGTGTGCCTTAAGGCGCGGTCACACTAGACTTTAAATGTGCGTAATTATTTCGGACGCCGCTGCGAATATGGGCGGGAGCAAGATAAAACGGTCTCTCCTCAATTATCACAACATGGATTAATATGTGCTTGTACTGTGTCTTTTGGGACGGCGTCGAAAGCGTCTTATATTGTACTCTCTGTATCTCTCTCTATATAAATATATACACCCTAAGCAATAAAAATGTATAAAACGTCCTCATTCAAATGTATCAACAGTTCCTGTTGACACTACAAACCATGCATCTTCTTATATATATATATATATATATATATATATATATATATATATATATATATATATATATATATATCATCTTTTAAATATGTATTATATAAATAGGACGCTGCTCTACAGCTTAAGTTATATAGCGCTTCCTTCATTTTTGAATTTCTGTACAGAGAGGTCACGCAGTGATGTATCGATCTTCTACTGGTCCCACATCTTCACGTGATGCGAATTTGCAGGTCAGAGTTCACCAAACTTGAACTTTGGAACGCAGCGAAATGCGAAATTTTCCGCATAAGCTTGCGTTTCCGGTCTGACGCATTCGCATGCTTATGAATGGAAGTCAATGGAGAGAAAAGTGCAGTGTGAGTGCCCCATTAGGCTGGCCACATCAAAGGTCACTCTAAAATGTGCAGTTTTATCTCATAGTACAATGCCACAGATGTCTCAAGTTTTGAGGAAACATGCAATTTGCATGCTGATGGCAGGAATGTCCAGTGTCTACCAGAGCAATATTCATACTGTGTAATCAGCATCTTGATATGTCACACCTGTGAGGTGGAAGGATTATCTCGGCAAAGAAGAATTGCTCACTAACAAAGATTTAGACAGATTTGTGAACAATATTTGAGAGCAATAGGCCTTTTATGTACATAGAAAAAGTCAAGGCAAGTCACCTTTATTTTTATAGCGCTTTTAACAAATTTCAAACAAAGGATTGCGTCAAAGCAACTGAACAACATTAATTAGAAAAAAACAGTGTGTCAATAATGCAAAATGACAGTTAAAGGCAGTCCATCATCAGTGTTGGGCAAGTTACTTTTAAAAAGTAATTAGTTACAGTTACTAGTTACTTCTTCCAAAAAGTAACTAAATTAGTTACTCAGTTACAAATTTTAAAAGTAACTAGTTACTTAAGAAAGTAACTATTGCGTTACTTTCAAGTAAAATTAAATTTTAAATGCTCTAGGGGTGCTCCGATCGTGATCGGCCGATCGTTATGCGCATCTCGTCAGTAAAGCCGGTTATTTAATCAGCGGTTAATTCCATCAGGTGCCTGATTTCACATAGAGCAGCTGTTACTACACAGAGCCGTTGTTAATAGAGAAGATGCACAAATCCACTTCATTTTCAGTGTTTATTGGCGCATCTTCTCAGTTAACAACGGCTCTGTGTAGTAACAGCTGCTCTATGTGAAATCACGCACCTGATGGAATTAACCGCTGATTAGAAAACCGGCTTTACTGACAAGATGCGCATTAACGATCGGCCGATCATGATCGGAGCACCCCTAAAATGCTCAAATGTGACCCCACCTCTACCCCTCTTTAAAGGAACTTAAAATACATGTGCATGTTCAATTATTTATGATAAATCTGAATAGTATAATGAAATGGACACTTAATACAATACATTATTAACAGAAACATGAAACATTGTACACACATCTGAAGTGAGACTAGCCTCCAATCAAATGCCATGGATGTAGATATTATGTTTATATAGTGGATCAATGCAAATAACACGATAGATTTTTGGGAACTTTTGATATTTCCTTTTATTGTTTCTTTAATTTCTTGAAGGAAAAAGTAATGTATACTTCTATTTAGAGAAGGCTACTGTTGGATTATTTGGGCTCGTCGCCATACCTGTCTCTCGTTGACTGACTGGCTTGTGTTGTTCCTTGTGTGTCCTGTCCTGTCCGACTATGAGTTATGATGGGTTGTTCGTAATTCATGAGCGTTAGTGATGATGGGTCGTTCGCGAATGAGCGTTAGTGATGATGGATCGACTCGTTCGCGAATGAGCTTTTGATGAGTCGTTCGCGATTCGCGAATGAGCCGACTCTAAGAGCCGGCTCTTTTAGTTGAACTTCGGGAGCTGGCTCGCATATCTGAAGAGCAGACTCTATTTTTTCAAATTTAGCCTATAGAAATTAAATAATTATGTAATAAAAATGGAAATATTATAGTCAAAGTCATTTAAAGAGCCGTTTGTGAGCCAAAGAGCTGGCTCTTTTCAGTGAGCTGAGTCAAAAGAGCCGAATTCCCATCACTACTATGCGTGCTTTCGAACACCCGCCCAACTCTACCTCTGATTGGCTTACAATGAAATTTTACTCTACCTCAGCCAATCGTCAGTATTTATGCGCTTGTCTCGTGCTCTGCCCACTAACCAAGGAAGAACAGTAAAAAAAAAAGTATTTGCCTCTCGCTCAGAGATCTAGTTGGTCTGATGAAAAAAAAGAACAGCTTCATCATCAGTTATAGTAACGCGCCGCATTTTTTGGCAGTAACGGTAACGGCGTTATTAAGATGAGAAGAGTAATCAATTAGATTACTCGTTACTGGAAAAAGTAATGCCGTTAGTAACGCCGTTATTTATAACGCCGTTATTCCCATCACTGTCCATCATTGAATTCAGTTTAAATAGTATCTGTGCAGTCATTTGCAATCAAGTCAATGATATCGCTGTAAAGTGACCCCAACTTAGCAAGCCAGAGGCGACAGCGGCAAGGAACCAAAACTCCATCGGTGACACAATGGAGAAAAAAATGGGAGTGGGAAAAACCAAGCTCAGTTGGGGGGCCAGTTCTCTTCTGACCAGACGAAACCAGCAGTTCAAGTCCAGGCTGCAGCAAAGTCAGATTGTGCAGAAGAATCATCTGTTTCCTGTGGTCTTGTCCTTGTAGTCGTCTGAGACAAGGTCTTTACAGAGGATCTGTATCTGGGGCTCTAGTTGTCCTGGTCTCCGCTGTCTTTCGGGGATGTAGAGGTCCTTTCTAGGTGCTGATCCACCATCTGGTCTGGAAATGTACTTGATCCAGGTGACTGCAAGGAATAAGAGTAAAACAGACTAATATTAACGTAGATGCCATTCTTCTAATGATGTAGATTTATCTCGCCAGTGTGTTAATTTGGAGGCTAAGTGTAAGTTTAGCACAGATATATTTTCACTCACAAACACTCTCTGATTGAACGCTTCAGAGTTCATTCTCTCTCAAGCAATCTGTGATATTTCTCAGTTCATCTCCGTGGATGCGCAGCGCACCTGTATTTGATGTACCGTAAACTCTAGTGTGAAGGCGCACAAATCGCCGTCGCTTTCTCTCTCACACAGACAGAGAGAGAGAGAGAATTTACGTGCTACATTTAAACAATATTCTTTGTTGTATTTTCCTGTCAAAAAAACATAGTTCCTATGGAAGTCTTCGTATGAAACATTTATACAATGTTTAATAGGGAGCCAGTGCACTGTAGACAGAACAGGGCTAATATGCGTTGATCTGTGCGTTGAGCACATGAAAAATTGGGAATAAAAAAGTGTTGCCTTTACGATTTTGTTAAGTGCATAGATGTATATGTAAATATATGCATTATTATCACGTTAAAGCATTAATTAATGCCTCTAATTATTTTAACACAGTTTATTGTTATTATTATTATTATGAAAGTCCATTGCTCACTGGCTCTGAATACACAAACAGACAAATTATTTAGGCTAAGCATCAGCTTTCATAAACCACTGTCCACTGTTATTTTTAACAGAAAAGAACGCAATAAGCTCGTATAGGACGTTTAGGATCTGCACTCTGGAGCGGTTAGCGCTCACACTCACTGATCTATATATAACTGAACCCCGCTCTTGCTCACCTCTTCCAACCGAGCCAGGGACTGATATTGTATTGTGTCCTTGAATTAATGCATTATTATTGTAACTCATAATTTACACAAAATCATGGACATTTTGAGGTAGTTTTTCTCAAAAACAACAATCTGCATGCATCCAGAAAGGGTCATTGTGAAAATACAGACACAAGTCTTCATCAAAACCATTTTATTTGGTCCGTATTGTTTAATGTTTAATATGTTTAAGCATAATTTGCAAGTGCTGTGAACACAAAACTCTTATATTTGGTACATCATGATATTTACACCACTTTGTGCTGAAGCAGACGATGCCCAACGCTATTGAATCGCACACCAGCGGACCTCCAGAATCACCCTGCAAGAATATATGTAAATATGAGGTTTAATAGAACAATGGAACATCCCTAATAAAAATAAACAAAACTATGTTTATATGAAGATGAGACTGGAGCTAGTTGTCACACACTATATTTCTCAATTGTCATAAAACCTCTTATAGTTTATGCACTTAAGAAATTGTGACAACCTGCCCGTGTCTCTTTTGTACATTTATTACCAAACACACTCCTACATTCAGTTTATATCATCCAGCACTGGTGGAAGTGTTGTGATGCTTTTTTTCCACAACTAAACAGGTGTTTCTTTACCTTTAGAAGCATTATGTCATTGCCGCATTTTTTATGTTTTTAGTATAAATTTGTGAATCACATCATATCTTTTTAGATTTTTAGGGGAGTCGAACTAATTTCCCTGAATTGTTCAATCATCAATCATTATTAACTCATTCCAGTCAGACTTTTTTTTTTCCTCCGGTGGAACAACAGCTTATACAACAGGTAGACATTCAAAAGGCCCTTTTTACCGCCGCACATACCACGTACCGTATAAAGTGCATTTGCAGCCTTTGACCGATGAGTGGCGCTTTATACACAAGTTATCAAACAAGCGCATCAGAGCACATTTTTCTCTGATGTGTTAGATTTGATGGCTTCAGTCAGGGAAAATGAAAGAAAAACACTGTAGTTAAAATATTAATATATTTAATATTTAATATCCACAGACGAAAGTTTGGTATTTATGAAGTTATGTCCATTTGTTAGAACAAATTCAAGCAGGATAAATGTCAAGCCTGTGCCTGAGCCTGTGCTTATATTTTCTCTAACATCCCCATTTTACCTGGTTGTTTTGTCTCTGTTTCCCCATTCTACCTGGTTCTCCTGTCTCTGTGTATCATGTTTTCTGGCCCTCCGTCCCTCCCCCTAGTCCTCCGCCACTCCACCTCCCTCCTAGTGTCTTTATCTGTTGGTTTTCCCTTGGTTTTAGGTGGAGCATCTGGCAGCTGCTCCGTGGAGGAGGGGGTAATGTCACGCTGTCAGTCTCTGTTTTCCTGGGTGTCCACTAGTGAGCTCACTTCTCCTTAGGCACTTCACCATAGGCACTATAATTCCTCTAGTCTGCTCCTGTCTTCACAGTAATTGCACTCCAATTAATTGCACCAGGTCCAGGCAATCTATTGTCATTAGTCTCCTTATAAATACCTGTCTTTCCCTGTTGTTTGTATGGAGTCCTTACCCTTCGTGTTACTAATGTTCTCATCTCCCGAGACTTACCCTTGCCTTCTCGTCCTCCGAGTTCCCGTTCCGTTCCATCCGGTTCCCTCTTTTGTTTTGTTTGTCTCCTTGGACTGTTTATGTTGGATTACCCTTTTTGTCAAATAAACGTACCTGCTATTGGATCTCTCCCTCTCCTCGTGTTTTCCTGGTGCACGATCGTCACCGTAGGAGGATTATTTTATTCTTAAATTTTCATATGCAATGAAAAAAATTGGATAAATACGAAATAAATAAGTAAATAAATAAATATCCTTACCTTGGTTCCTCTTATTCTGGACACATCCAAACGTTTCCATATTCGTGATGTTGCGTATTAGCAGCTACACTATTATTTATTAGGTAAAATAGGCTTTGTGGTTCACATGTTTCAGTATCGATGGAAAAATATTATAATGAGTAAGAATATGCCACAGTAGACCGCTGCTCATGTATATATAGGAACACACACACACACACACACACACACACACGGATTAGAACGTAAAAAAAAATTTCTGGGTTGTTTATATATATGTATATATATATGTACATACACCTAGTAATGACTGTTTAATGACAATAGCATGGAGTAAGACTTTGTGTAAAGGTCTAAATTTTAAAATGGTTTTTAAGGATGTTAACATGTTATAATATAATGCTATTGATGTTTGATGTTTTACTTGTCCTTTCATCTTCGTTTAAAAACCATCATTGTCACTGCCGCGGCGGTAATGCCCATTTAGCTTGTCCTCCTGTATATTTCATTCAGTGATGAATATGGCTACAAGATGGCTATGGCTACTTTTTTATTTATAACAACTTACCTTGTCAAATGTCCAGCTGTAAGAACATATTGAGGAGATATCAGAAATCCTCCAAATTCATTGCATTAAGGATTAAGGATTGCTAATGAAAGAAGCTACCTGTGATGAGCAGTGTGGTCACGGCTGTGGTGAGCAGAATCGTGAAGTGTGTCATTGTGTTACTGGAACATTGAAAATGTGTCACTGACTTTTAAACTACTCAAAGTAACAGAGCAGGCCTCCCTTCAGAGAAAACCACAACATTTTCTGGATGTTTCTTCTGCTCATTAAATGTAAAATGTGAATGTTATTATATTAAAATGTGGTTTCCTAGTCATTTACCCTAAAATGAAAAAGGTCATCTTTTACTATCCCTCAAGTTGTTCCAAACCTGTATAACTTTTTTATTTTATGTAACAAAAAAGGGTTATTTTTTTTTACCTTTGGGTTACAAATCCGGCTCCCTAACCATTGGGCCATGACTGCCCCCATTGTCCATTGTATAGACAATTTCCACAGAAAGAAAAAGTCACAAGGGTCAGTAAATTACATTTATTTAGTGAATTTTCCATTCAATTCTATAAATGGTACATTTTTAGGTGGATTTATCTGGAAGGTACACACACTTTTGTTTTGTTTTTCTAAAACATTGCTCACTTGCTTTGAAAACCCTGACCAGCTGGGCATAGCAACAGTGGTTCAACCAATGGTGTGAGTTTGGACAGAGCTGGCTGACCAATGGCATATGAAGAGAGGCTGTGATGAATCTCATAAACTTGCATCATAATTTTATTTAAAATGTCTCTGCAAACCAGACCGTTTCTCACAGGGTCTCTGACCACGTGTGATGAGCTCAGCCCCCACAGGAAACCAAGGCTGCAGAGAAGGAACAAAACCATCTTTCTTAATCTTTTCAATAAATTCATAATGAAACCACACATATGATCAACAGACTACATAGTTTAGATAAAATGTTTATTAATCAAGTTCTTGCTTCACATCTTCAAGAATAGCTTTAAACCAACTTAGAAATGTGGAAATCTTGGTGTAGACATTTGGTCGTTTAGGTAAGTTACAGTTGTTTAGCTTGTTGAATTAAAATGACACCGACATTATTGCACACCAAGGGTCCTCCAGAATCTACCTGACAAAAGTTCTAAAAGTTACAGGCTATGAATGAAATGTTTTGATCTGTCCAGAACATTCTTTCCACCTGACAAAATCCTCCGCTGCAACCTGCACACATCAGTACTTCTTACGTGGGAAGTAAGAACAATGTGTTCTTATGGTTAGAGAGTTGGACTTGCAATCCAAGGGTTGTGAGTTCGAGTCTCGAGCTGGCAGGAATTGTAGGTGGGGGGAGTGCATGTACAGTGCACAAATTCTGAGTATGGGTCACCATCGGACACTTCACTCAATTACATTAATGATGGTGACATCCACTTTCATAAGCTTAGCACTTGCTGCACATTTGGTGGTTTCCTACCTGCAATACTGCATTTTACCTTGGTTTTGATGTCCTTATTTTTCTTTGGCATAGAGATCCAGTTGATGACATCTTACCTGGGCTAAGGAGAACAAATGGACTGTTGCCATTGGTCCAAAGTTCTTTATTCAGATGATGGCAAGTTTTGCATTTCTTTTGGAAACCAAATCCTAGAGTCTGGTGAAGGGTGGAGTTGAAACTCAAGTTGCTTGAAGTCCAGTGTTTAGTTTTCACAGTCTGTAATGATTTGGGGTGCAATGTCATCTGCTGGTGTTGGTCCATTGTGTTTTATGAAAAACCAAAGCCACAGCACCTGTTTATAAGAAATTTTGGAGCACTTCACGTTTCCTTCTGCTGAACAGCTTTTTGAAGGTGCTGATTTCATTTTCCAGCATGATTTGGCACCTTCCCACACTGCCAAAACCATCAAAAGTTGGCTTTGACTGGCCAACAAACTCACCAGACCTGAACCCCATAGATAATCTATGGGGTATGGTCAAGAGGAAAATGAGAAACCACAAAACGCAGATGAGCTGAAGGCCACTATCAAAGAAACCTGGTCTTCATACCACCTCAGCAGTGCACAAACTGATCACCTCCAAGCCACGCTGAATTGAGGCAGTAATTAAAGCAAAATGAGCCCCTACCAAGTATTGAGTACATGTACAGTAATCTAACATACTTTCCAGAAGACCATCAATTCACTAATTTTTTTTTTACAATTATTTTATTATTGGTCTTATCATGTATTCTAATTTGTTGAGAAAGTGAATTGTTGTGTTTTTGTTAAATGTGAGCCAAAATCATCACAATTAAAAGTACCAAAGCTACTTCAGTCTGTGTGCATTTAATTTATTTCACAATTTGAGTTGAATTACTGAAATAAATGAATTTTTCCTCGACATTCTATTTCATTGAGAAGCACCCGTATGCGTTGCGAAATCCAAATAAAATCCACAATGTATCTCAGTCTGAACAGTCAAATCAGGTTTCAAGTAGCTTTTGAATCACTTTGTTAGTGTGGGAGACAATGTACACCAGATACTGACAGCACTGATTGAATTAAAGTATTTTATCACTTGCAAAATGAACTGACCTGTCAGTCGTTATTATCATATGTGAAACTAAATCATCATTGTGTGCACAATGTTAACAAAGCCCAAGGGAGTATGACATTCATGATACTTTTCGGTTCCTAATAATTTAGTTTTGCTTAATGATATGAAAACCATTGTTTTATTTCTGTTTGCTCTGCAAAGCCTAGCTGAGTCATTTACCTGAAGTAGCATGATGTAATTTAGCAGACTTTTAGACTCATACCCAGGGTGGATGTGATAGAAACCAACCACAACTGTCAGCTTCTCTCCTCTGTCAAGATAAGGAAGAAAACATGCATAAATGAAGACATTTTAGGTTTGAAAACAATATGTATTTGAAATCATGCTAATGTAAGTTTATATTTTGCTATGATGCTTCCATTGCAAAGCCACAAGCTTTAGCTCATGCTCAAAGCTCAACTTTAGCTCGTAACTTTGGCTTAAGTTAAAGCACATTTTGTGTTCAAAAACTTTTGTCAGATTCCCTAAACTTGATTTCAAAAGCGTTGCATTTGAAGAGCCATTTTTGGTTCCCCAAAGAACCCTTCAGTGTACAGTTTTAAAATAGATATTTTTTTCTTGTGAAGACTTTTTTAATAATCTAAAGAAACCTTCTGTGCAAAGAAATGTTCCATATCAATGCCAATAAGGATCTTTTTTTTTTTTTTTTTTTTTTTGATTTTTGGAGTCGTGGACCCATTTGTTTGCATACTGTTATAGATTGTGCCATTTACAAAGTTAAGACCCTTTTGCAGCAGTATGGGTCTATCTTTGGCTCAGACTACCACCCCCCACCCCAATAAGCAAAAAAAAAAAACGTATTATTCAAAGCAGTGCGCAGCAGTCATGACAAGCTGTTCAGATACAAGGAAGCCACCGCATTTGTGTTTTTATTTTTTTATTTTTTTTTATTTAAACCATGTCTGGTCTGGAATGAGGTTTGGCTTCTGTACCATTTCCTATACCCCCTTGCACAGATGCTAAGAAAGGAAAGATAAAAATTAGTGTAGGTTGGTTAAATTAAAAGTAGACTCTACTAAATGTTCTTTCAGATCAACTTATAGAGCAAACAGTCCATAATATGAACATTAAAATTACACAGTTTTCATACATATAAAAGACATAATGCAATAGATGCTGTTCCTGGCAGGTTTCTCTGGAGTGCTGAATATCTTGTAGCAAATTAAGCTCAAAAGGGAAATGCATATAAATAATTACAATTAATTATTATTAATTACATTTATTTATATGAGCTGCCAGTAGTATCTAACTGTAGCAGAATTAAATTGCCATCGACTAATCGGTTCGTCCAGCGAACCCTTAGCGTCATTTCATATCAACTCTAAGAAAGGATATTTCTGTGGCCACAGAAAATATTTTCATGCATTTAGCAAAATCGGAATCATAAAGGGACATTAACAGTAACTCATGTTATGTGTGCACAAGATTCTGATGACATCTTGATGAAATGGAGGTTCGGTGGTGTAGGAGTCGCAATCACGTTCTTCCGGTTTTGAAGAGTGATGCATTCCAAAGATGTTCTAACTCTATGGTGATTGTGAGTTCCTTCCCAGTGGAAAGTGAAAAGAGCTGAAAGAGACATCAGCTGAGATCCTAAGATCTTTGGTGAATGGAAAGTCAAGGCACGAGGCCTGGCACAAACTTAGGGGTCCAAGAGAGTTCTAGCTCACATTCTATTAGCAGAAGAAAGGAAACGAGATCGAAGATAGGGCGTAACTGAGTGTGAGCCTTTTAAGACTAAGACTAAGCAGTCTAATGTAACGGAGGCCAGCGAGTAGTGCTGTGCAGGTAAACCTCACTCCCCGATCTCAAGAGACGCACTAGCGACAGACGAGTGCGAGGAGCGTCAGAGAGGACCCAGGACAGAGGGGTTACACTAAGACGGTTCACACTTCTTAGGAAGGGCTTGTCCATTGAGAAAGGCTGAAATTCCAAGCAGGAGTTTGGAAATACTGGGGAGTTTTACAACCCCTTTGTATGAAAGCCTGGTAATTTGCATAAGTAACTGGATCAGAAGTTGATATACAAACTAACAAGGATTCTTAGAACACTGATATGTTGCATAGGTAACAAAATATAATATACACTCTCATTTAGTTAATCAGAAGATTAATTCATAGATACTAAACATGGTAAGATTACATGAAAAAGTGGTTCATATCATAAGCATGCATAAAACAGTACACAATACAAAAAGACAATGTACAAGAACAGCAACAGCATACACAATTACTTGAAGTATGTGTGTGTTCATTCAAAGTAAGGTTTTTCTATGAATTAATTAGAGAAGAGTCGATTTTTATAGCAGTATGTATCTGATTGGTCCAAATGCCACAATCTCCTCAGTGTTGATGGTGGTATTTAATTCAAAATGGGCTGGTTTAGCTACCCAATAGAGATCATGCTTTCTTTATCGCACCTTGATGTGGCTTTCATTTTGCACTGAAGTAGAAAAGATAGGCCTTATCATGGTTAATGAGAGAGAATATTCTACCCCATGTATAATGTAATCTATTCCTATTGTTTCTTGTCAAATTAGATGTGGGAGATCAAGAGGTTAGAAGAACTGAATCACCGTGTCTATGTGGTTAGATCTCTTAAGGCTGATTAACACTTCACTTAGTGACACTAAAAAAGAGTAACAGACAGGTTTGTTGTGTTTTTTCTGATAAGTGTGTAACATCTGTTGGCATTGGTCGGTGCTTGTTTTAATCAACTGAACATGATGAATGTTACATTGCACCAAACTGTTTGTCTGGTCTTGAAATGTCTGAGAAGTGACGTCCTGTACTTGGCTGGATCTTGGTATTGGTCTACGTCCTAACTCACACTTTTTAGTTTACTTTACTTAATGTACAACAATTTATTGATTATAATCTAATGCTATTTTAATAATAATAATAATCTGTAATATTTGTGTACTACACTTTTGTTACTCAGAAAACTATTTGATTTGTATACAGTTCTGTAAAGTTCTAGTTCCCAGAATGCTTTGCTTCAGACTCTAGGAGTGAATTTGGAGTTGTTATATATGTTTTTGCTTAAGGTTAACGTAGAGAGTGAGCTGTTAATTTTTTATGTTGTTATGTTTGGTTTTAAAAGGGTCTCTGTTATCGCCACATCTTGAGGGTGTTAGCATTGTGATGGAGAGCAGAGCCTGTGGTTTGGTTGAAGATTGGTCTAGAAACGTTAAGACTGTTCAGTGCTTTATTGCAGTAATTGCAGTTATTGATGCGGTGGTGGTCTCTCTGGTTATGTCAGCACATGCATGTGAGCCTGATAATTGTAACACTTACTCAACTGGAGAATCACTTAAATGGTCTTTTTAATGTGGTTTGCATGTTTGATACAACTGAGAAGTTTCCGAAAACCTTACATTAGTCACCTGACAACTTAAAGTTGAGCGTTTTTATAGACAGACACCCAGTATATTTCACTTAAAATGAATTTGTTAAAACTGAACTAAAATACTTTTAAAGGAAATCTTCTTCTTCTTCTAATTCTTCTTCTTCTAAGTATGTTAAACTAATTATTCTTTATTATTATTCTTTTTTTTTTTTTTATTATGAATTTTTTTTTTTTTTTTTTTTTTTATATTAAATCCTGCAGGGTTTTCTGGCCTTATTTTGTTTTATTTTATTTTTATCTGTTTGACAAATTTTAGTTAAAAACAGTAATTTATGATACATTATTGATTTATTTACCTTTTGGTGTTGACTGGAAATTGAGTGTATTACTAAGATGGAAACTAAGTAACTAATGTGAAATGACTTTGGACATTTTTCATATGTATTACTATAATTATCTGTGGTGACAATGAGTACACTACGACTGATTGATGCTTTCCATGTGGTACGTTTATTGACAGAAGGTTCATGAAAGAATTCAAGAAAAAATAAATACAAATTCTTCCTTGTTTTCCATGAAGTTACTTAACATTTCTAATGATTTGGTGGATCCATGGAACATATGCTGAAATCTTAGTATACACATTAGGACGCTCAGCTGAATTACAGAGTTTAGAGTAACCAAAAGATGTGACACCAGCTGCAGTGTCTCCACAAACCAAAGGACCTCCTGAATCTCCCTGTTAAGAAACACAGATCAGCACATCACTAGTAAAATCAGTTCATACATTATCATAAAGTCTGTGAATTGTTTTGTTTTTCTACATACTTTGCAGGATCCACCACCGCCATGTACACAGATCATCTTTAAGGCCGAGTAGCTGGATCCCCATTTGCAATGATATCAGTCCAAAATTTTTGTTTAGTCTGACTTTTTTTTGTAGCTGTAATACAAAAGCACAACCTTTAATAACAAACATAATCTTTTTTAAGGCTGATTTTATTGCTGTACTTGTGGTTAGGACAGAAGCCCCAAAAACCAAGGTGAATTAAAAATGTTTTATTGTGCCTCTTAAAGTATATTTCCTGCACTTTAGATTTTTGACAGTTTTTTATAACACCACAAGAAATTTCCCAATTATCTTTTTTATATTTTCTTAGGTTTTGGCCAATTTTTCTTTCTACAATATGTAATAAATAAATAACGTAGCAAAAAGACTCAAAGAGGCACTTGTTATTTTCAATAGGTTAGAAAGTAAGTCCCTTGTGTTGTATTGTATGTTTTAGCAAGAATTTTTTTCATGCTCAAGAAAGTCATACAGATTTATTCAAATCTGTTCCTGTACAGATATTGTCTGAAAAAGTAATATGAGCAGAGTTGGTTACCATCAAAAGCATGATGTCATTCCTTAAACTTTTGTATTCTGGATGCGGTATGTTCTTCTTTACACTGATTCAATCCGAACTCTTACTATTGCTTAAGTCATGAGCACCAACAACAACCGTCAAAATCACATTTCTGTTGAAAGAATGTATTTGAAAAAATTATTTGTGAAGTCATGATGCTCATTTATTACATATGAACCTTGTATGCTGCACTGCAGGTGTTTTGTCTGTGAGAACTGATTTTAACTTAATGTTTCAGTTAAAAGTAATCAAAACTATTACCCTTTCCAGCAATGTGCAGCAGTCAAGACCCACTGATTAGAAATGAGGGAATCCACCACAGATGTGTCGCCCATTCAATTGAAGAGAAACCATGTAAGGTCTGGAGTGGGGTTTTGCTTCCCTGCCATTCACTATACCCACATCCACTTGAGCTGGGAACAAGAGAGTGCTGTTTAGTTCTAATTTTCAGCAGATTAATCAATTCAGTACTTTGGTCAGTCTCACCAGTGAAGGGTCAGGTGTGGCAGCAGAGAGGCCAGCAGGAGCAGAGAGATGATGGTCATCATGAAGACAATCAGTGAGCTCTCACAACAAAACACTGTATACATATAGTCTGAAGGAGGCGGAGACATTGAGCTGCCAGACCTAAAAAAAAAAAATCTTGTGGCATTAGCACATTTTTTCTTGTTAATCTTTGCGGTCGCAAATTTAAGCCACAGAGGTTTTGGATGATAACAATTAAGCAGGTACTATGAGCATGAAAATGAATATTTAAAAATGTGTTTTGCACCTTAAAACTCACAGATAAAATAGAAGGCAATGAGGAAACGTGAAGTTCAACAAAATTGGCATTTTATGAACACCAAATCTGTAACATTATATTCATGTATAATATACTCATTCTTTGACTTGTATGAATTATGTATACATATATGTTAATATTTACTCACTCACTTATTTATAAAAAAATAAATACATAAATCACTCTGGGCCGCTCTAAACCCCGGGTAAACAAAATCCTGGGTTTCCTTTTTTCACATTCCTCACTATTTACTTAGGGTTAACAATTAATTCTGGGTTCAAAAGCTGTGATGCTATATATGTATATGTGTGTGTGTGTGTGTGTGTGTGTGTGTAGTGAGGATCAACCCTTAACCCCAAAAACTCGAAAAGAAAACCCACTATACAACTTTAATCAAGAACAATTTAACAAATGCAGGAGGTTTCAAAGTCTTTGAGAGGGAGGGAGCCAAAACCACAAATGTAACCTATCTACCTGATAAAAAGGGAAACTAACTATCTACTAACTAGCTACCAAAAGAGAATAAAAATACAACAAATATACTAACTCCCTCGCTAACAAAAACAGTAGAAAACAAGTTCAGAAAGTCTAGTCCCACCAATAATTCCATCCCAAATTAACAATACAAACCACGTAAAGAACTTGCATTAATTTATGAACTTACAAATTAAAAACAGGATTTCTTCTTGTTGAGGTGGCAGGAGGACTAACACAATCTCACTAAAGAGAACCCAATCGACAAAGTATAGTTCATGAACAACAAATGAGCCCTTCTAGGGGAGGAAGTGACACAGTCACACTGTTCAGTGGGGGAAATGCTGCTGTAATTTCTGCTGTTCCCTCTTATCCTCTGATCAGAGTTAACCAGTCATTGGTGACAGATGGAGGCCATTGTATATAACTCACAGGAAACGAGAAGGAGAGAGAAAGAGAATGAAAAAAAACCGGTAACAACTTACCAGCGGTAATTTCTTATTTTTGTGAAATTGGCTTGCTGACCACCGATCATGTCTCATATCCATGTTGCTTTGGACAGCCACAGAAACACTGCATTGTATCAACAGTCGTTTCAGCATTTGAGGGGAAATGGTGACGGAATGTCAAATGGTGATGGGAAAAAGCATCAATTAGAAGAGTGCAACTAATTTTTGTCTTTATACTCCACCGAAAAGTCAGTTTAGGCAAAACTTGATGGCAATGATATGCAATATGAGGAAGCTCAATGCTGTTATATAAACTGATCGCATGCTGCATTCATTCAATCAATGCCACTGACACTGAACCCCCCCCCCCCCAATGGAATAATGTGTGGGTGTGATAATAAAGACACTTCAAGATTTAGGATTGTCAAGTGATACTTTTATTGAAAGAGGTCATGCAAAAAAAAATCAGGAACTTAACTCACTTCACATTTTAATTTTTTCGTTTATCCATGGAATATATAGTGAAATCTTAATATACACATTAGGTTTCACAGGTGAATTGCAGAGTAAACTATCTCCAAAAGATGTGACACCAATTGCAGTGTCTCCACAAACCAAAGGACCCCCAGAATCATACTGTTAAGAAAAGAGAAATAGTCAATGACATACATTGTATCAGTTGAAACTCAGTTCATAAATTCATGTAAGAAGTGTGTGAATCATCTTTAGTACATACACGGCAGGATCCACCATGGCCATATGCGCACATCATCTGTGTTTGTGAGAACATATTTCCCCACCTCTCGTGACATTCACTTTCATTCATTATATACACATTTGCCTCCATTAGACGATGGCTCTTTTGGCCTTTAATCTTCAGTTGTCCCCAGCCCGCAACACTACAGAGAGTGTTTGCCTCAACATCTTCTCCGTTCTTTGGTAATGAAATCGATTTAACATAGTTGTTGTTAATGTTGACTTTTTCCTTTAACTGTAATTCAAAAAACAACCATTATTAACAAACATATTTTATTTAGTTTTCTTTTATAAGCCTGAACTGCAGTTGATTAAACTGCCATTTGTGAAGTTGAGAACAACTAAATGTATCACAGGTTGTTACCTTCAAAAGCATGATGTCATTGAAATGAAAAGAACCACTATAGCTTGGATGTTGGATGTAGGACTTCACTCCAATATGATCTGACTTCTTACTTTCCCTTAAGTCATGAGCACCAACCACAACTGTCAGAGTCTCATTTCTGTTGAATGAGAAAGTAATGATACTCAGTTTTATCTTACAATGCACTGCCGTTACAATGCCAGCCAAAATGAGTGTAACTAGACAAAAACCCCTCACCTGTCCCAGCAATGTGCAGCAGTCAAGACCCATTGATCAGAAATGAGGGATCCACCACAGACATGTATCCCATTCGATTGAATAGAAACCATGTAAGGTCTGGAGTGGGGTTTTGCTTCCCTGCCATTCACTATACCCACATTCACATGAGCTGAGACAGAGAGATATAAATTTACGTTATCTTATCCAAAACATACCATTCATAATTAATGCTGTTTTATAATAGAGTCTCACCAGTGAAGGTCAGGTGTGGCAGCAGAGAGGCCAGCAGGAGCAGAGAGATGATGGTCATCATGAACACAATCAGTGAGCTCTCACGACAAAACACTGTATAAATATAGTTTGAAGGAGGCGGAGACACTGGGTTTCGCCTACAGGTATGTTGTTTTTCTTGCAAAATGAGCAACACAGTGATGAAAAGATATTGTTCCTGTTAATAATTCCGGTCCTTCCTTTTCCGTTAACCTGCATATGCACCATCTTTCCTAAAAGGCTAAGATCTATTTTGATGCAGGATGTTCAATCTGATGAGGACAGATTTTTCTCTCCTACTTCTTGTGTCATGATGACTAATAGACATGGAGCGATAAGTAAACTTAATCAACGCATATTATAAAAAGTTATACTGTACAGCTTTCTAAAATCAAATTTTTTTTTTTCTACAATTTTATTTTAGAGTTTTGCAGCCTGCCACAGCAAAGTAATCAAAAAGACATGCAAATAATTATGACAAATAGGATATAAATTACAATTTAATTCAAATTTTTAATAAGATAACCTATTATTATTTATTAAAAGCTAAATCTTTGTCATACTCTCTCCTCAATCCACACACATGTACCCATAGACTTGTTCACAGAAACTTATCAGCACTTGCCATGCTATTTCTTCAATAGAATAGTTTCACTACTGCAACATGGCATACCATTTCTCAGAATAGGACCAGATGCCATAGATAGATAGATGAGGAGCTGAGCTATCAGTCTGTGGTATCTGGTCCTGAGCCCCGGCTCTGACGTAATAATATTTGCATTACAAGCAGTCTGTGGTGGGGTGTATGATGATAATTTTGAAGGGCTGAATATCACCCCGACCAATCATTAAAATTCCCCCAGAGAACTGCTGCATTTCTCTAGTCTTAGGAGCATGCATGCACTAATTTTAATTTTAACATTTGCACAATGTTTAAACTCACATTTCAGGAAATATGAGTTTAAACATTTTGCAAATATTAGAATTCACATTAGTTGACTACATCTTTAAATCTATGTCAAAACAGTGGTAGCTAACCCTGGAGGGCTGTCATCCTGCAGTTTAGCTCCAACCCTAATCAAAGACACCAAAACCAGGTAAATCTTTAGATTTGCTTGAAAAATACAGGCATTTAATTTAATTAAGATTGGAGCTGAACTGTGCAGGACAGAGGGCCTCAGGCCCTTCATCTATCTATCTATCTGTGGAGCTATAGGCATAGCATCAAAGTTTAAACATTTTGATAAAAAATCCAGCATTTCTGCCAGCTTACTCTTCTACTGTATCTCTCTCTTAGGTCCGTCTGTGCTACAGGGCATGTTGGGTAGCAAGCAAATTCCACTGGTTGTGATTGGGTACATGATTTTCTTTTTTGGCTTCTTCATATAGTAAAAGGGAAATGTATATAAATAATTACAATACATTATTATTACAATTATTTATATGAGCTGCCAGTAGTAATTGTAGCAGAATTAAATTGAAACAGAATCAAACATTTAGTGTACTGTAATTTCATATAAACTCTAAGAAAGCATATTTTTTGTGGCCACAGAAAACAACCTTCCTACAGTAGCCTAACAATGCATTAGAGCATGTAGCAAGGATCAAATCGTAAAAGGACAATTAAGGTGCAAGGCAGAATCCAAAACTCATGTAATGTGTGCACAAGAGTTTTATTAACTAAACACTAACTAACACAAACTAACAAACCTACATACACTCATTCATGCATACAAAAGGAGAGCAAAGTGGATGAATGAAGCCATTGGAGAAAAAAAAAAAAACTGAGAATGAAGCTGTGAAAAGAGTCAGTTAATCACCTGAGTAAAACCACCAGCGCCGTTTCAGAATGGGGTCTACAGCTTATACTAAACCTCTGTTTTGTGTAGTTAAATGTACAATATTTGCATTGCCTTGGCCTGGAACGAGCTTCTGGATGAGGTCTCAGATGAAAGACTTGATGGACTTGCGATCGTGTTCTTCTGGGTTTGAAGAGCGATGAATTCCAAAAGATGTTCTGACTCTATAGTGATTGGGAGTTTCTTCCCACTTGAAAGGGAAAAAGAGCTAAGAGAGACATCAGCTGAGATCCTAGGTGAATGGAAAGTCAAGGCCGAGGGCCTGGCAGGTGCTTAGAGGTTCAAGAGGGTTCTAGCTCATCCTCCTCATTCTCTTAGGATATAAAAGAACTACAGACTCTAGGCGGGTCACTGATGTGACTGGGATGTTGATGGCACAGTGGATAGTACACATGCCTTTGGTGTGAGAGACCCAGGTTCAGATCCACTGTGAGACACCAATGTGTCCCTGAACAAGAAACTTGACCCCTAGTTGCTTGCGTGTGACCTCTGACATATATAGCAATTGTAAGTTGCTTTGGATAAAAGCATCAGCTAAATGAATCATGTAATGTGAGGCGAGAAGATTCATGCCTCTCAGGATGGGCTTGTGCAACGAGAAAGGCTGAAATTCCAAGTGGGAGTTAAGAAGATAATTATGTGATGATTGACCATTTATGATGAACATCTGCTGTTAACAAACAGAATCACTGTAGGAAAGAGAAACACAAGAACTACAACTGACTGTAGCCACAGACGAAGAAGAAATCTAGAAATCTTTAACACTCTCAAGATCTGATTAAACAGCTTTAGCAACTTCTCATTATTAGACAGACTGATTCTTTTTTAGTCAGACTTTTAGATGTTACATTGTTTCATTTGAAATCATCATCAAGGAGATCAGTGTTTCCTTTTGTTAGGCTCTTGTTTTAACTATGCGTTTATTAAAAATGTGCTAACCAAACAAAACTTAGAAAAATAACAGATGATCCACTGACCCCGTTTGAAGTCCAATTTCTGATAAAAAGGATATTGCGTTGCTTTAGCATTGTTTATAGCTTCAGATCTAATAAGTAATAGTACTATAAAAAATAATTTAAATAAGTTACAAATTCACTTTGGCCACAAAACGTTTTCATCTGTAGCAACTTAAAGACCACAGACATCAATAATCAGCAAATGAATGTCAAAAATATTGAGTCAACAAAATACTTCAACAGTGCAGCATTAAGCATTTTGTTGACTGTGACCTTATCAAGATTTGTATGCTGATTCTTGATGTCTGTGGTCTTTGTATTTTGCAGATGAAAAGTTTTTGTCTACAGAGTGCTTTGTAAACACTTCATGTTATCTTATATTTAACATTTTGCTTGATCCAAAGCTATAAACAACACTAAAGCAATACAAAACCCATTTAATCAGAAATCTTACTTCAAATCAGGTTGATGGATAATCCCCACAACTTTTTTTTTTTTTTTTTTTTTTTTATAAACACAGATATAACAACCAGCATAACATCAACATCATAAAATCAAGAGTCATCCCAACAAAAGTTACCACTGCTCTTCTTGATGGTGATTTCAAATAAAATAATATAACATCTGAACCTCTGTTGATTCTAGAGTTCATTTCAAATCTTCTCTAGAAGTCTGACAGAAATAAAGTCAGTCTGGCTAATAATTATAAGCTGGTAAAGCTGTTTTAGGAGAGTTAAAGTCTTCTATGTTTCAGTCTAGTTCATCTTCATCTGTGGCTGAAGTCACTGTAGTATCTGTGGTGAAGTCAACTGTTCCTTCAGTGATTCTCTTTACATCAGTGACTCGTCATTAATGGTGTCACAACAGGCTCAAAAAGGAGGACGGAGTGAAAACCAAATGACCAATTAATCGTTTAAGCTTTGAACAGTTAGACTGAGCTCTGATTGAAGGTTTTTGGCAGTTTCATCGTAACAAAGTATTTAAACACAAATGAAAAACAATACTTACAAAAATAGGAAAGAAACAAAACCCAAGAGGAATTCTTCCTCCTGAACACATTTCAACACCAAACTTAACAAGCAACAGGTGCACACGATTTAGCGGTACAGCCCCCCTGGAAATATATTACAAAAAGTGTTTTCGTAGAAAGAGATCTGGGGCCTGGGGCCCGTTCTTCGTACGTCGCTAACTCAGTTAGCTGGATTTGAATGTTGACGATTTGGCGTGATCTTGGATCATTTGGTTCTTCGAAGCTCATCAGCTGCTGTCATAGCAACAGGTCCATTAGCTTAAACCTGCTCGGGAGCAGCTTATTTAATGTAAACAGGATTAGATCGCTTCTTTTCAACCAGAACTGATACTCAAAATATGCCTGCTACCACCGCTACTTTATTACAAGATTATGGTACTGATCCAGGGACAATAATTTAAAATAATAATCATTAAAAAAATTATTTAAAAATAATATAAAAATGCTGTGTAGTCCATAACAGCCTACTATAGACACAGCCAGTTTTACTCAATGAAATATTTATTTGTCATAAAATTATTACTTAATAATTGTATTAGAATCTTACACACATGCTATACAGATAATAGAGTTGTGCATTATTTTGAGTGATAAGAGTGGCTTGATTGAGCGCAGGAGATGCAGATATCATGATAATGACCCTTTAGAAACTTTCATTAATGCTGTCACGTAAAAAATCTGTCCAAATATAGAATGGAATGAATAGATGATTTCTACATTGAAATAAAAATGTAAAGACTGCACAACTATTATAAATTGCGAATCTAAATAATTGGGAATAATTAAAAAAAAATCTAATAAAATAAAAACATGTATCTATTATCTGTCTCATGTATCTATTATCACATTTATGTAGTTTTGTTTGCTTGGCTGTTTCCTTATAAAAGTCCAGAAATTTGTCAAGTTTTTCGTCAGGTGTCGTTTTAAATTATATGACGTCATTACATTGGCGTCTTGCCACCAGCCAATCGCTGCACTGCTGATCATGGTTTCGAGTATCGATACATATCCCCTTTTAAGCCAACACATTAACGCGCAATTGTCTCACATAACTCAATCCAGCGATACTAATCATACACAACAGGTGTGTTCGAAGAACCCAATTAGCCGGATCAGGATTAGCACGATGATATCATCTTGGATGTGTCATTTGATCTCGGATGTAATGAGCGACGCACGAGGAACAGGCCCCTGATATTCAATAAGCCAAGCTTTATCATTTGTTTATCTATATTGCTTCTGTTTTTTATTTGTTGAACCTCAATTAAATTGTTAGCCTTAACTTGGTTTGGACGTTTTTTGTATTTTCTAGTTCGGGGAACAGACACAGTCTCTATAGTGTGATATCTAGGCGAAAGAGTCTCTATGTGCTGAGAATTAACTGATCTCTGTGACGGGAGGCAGCTAGCAGACGGTCGGTTTAGCCAGTCTGTCTGCTTCCTGACCTGGGCCCCAGTTACTCAAGTATAAACACTAAAACTATTTGCCATATTTCTAGAGAGAAGAGTGGCGCCACCCCAGGAGGGATGAAGAACATCTCTTTTCAACAGGTCAGGAAGAAGGAGGCGGGAACCGGCGCACAATCAAATGAAACTTTAATTATTCAAAATAAACACAAAACATAAAATAATGTCCCAGGCCTGGTCCTCTCTCGTCCTTCACTATAGTCGCTCCAGTTTTATATCCTGCCATCTCCTACGTGGGACTCGATACCGGCGGTGGGGCGCAGGTGCAGCTCATCTCCAATCACTACACCTGGCCTCACTCCTTGTTCCCACGCCTCTCGGCCCCGCCCCACTCGCCACACCCATGTTATTCTGTGGGCACCACTTAGACATCCAGCCATTGAGTGATGACAATCTGCTATGCATCTCGTCACCACGGTAAGCAGGGAGGGGACCAGAGCATTTGACAGTGTCTGTCGTGCTTGCAAGTTCACACACCTCTTTAAAGTAATTTTTAGTGATCTCCGACTGGCGAAGTCGAACATCATTAGCGCCGGCATGAATAACAATTTTATTGTATTTACGTTTAGCATTAGCCAGCACTTTTAAATTTGCCAAGATGTCAGGCGCTCTGGCTCCCGGTAAACATTTGACTATGGTGGCTGGTGTCTCTATATTCACGTTCCGTACAATAGAATCGCCAATAACTAGAGCACTTTCATCAGGTTTCAGTGGGGAGAACCTGTTTAATGTTTTGATCGCAACAGAAGAGCGTTTGTTTGATGAACTTGTGAAAAACTGGAGGAGAGAGAGGAGAGGAGAAAAAAAACGCTAATGACAAGCTAAAGGTTGATATCACTGGGATTGGATAAAGCGGTGCTGGTTTTACAGACTGATTCGTTTTTCCAGTAAGTTGGCAAGTATGACACGATTTAATGTAACTAGAAACATCCCCTTTTAATTTTGACCAAAATAACCTTTTTAAGAGCAACTTTGACACCCAAATGGCCAGATGTATCATGCGCAGTTTGTAACACAATGTTCCGAAATTTCTGAGGAATAACAATTTGTACAATTTAAATCTCCGATTGAAAATCTCTGTGTGGTACCCATGTTCGAACCAATAGACCTTCATCTAGGTAATAACCCGAAGGAAGGTTGGCAGTTGTGTCACATGGAACAACCCATTTTAAACAGCTTATTTAGGGTTAAATACACCTTTTTTTCCATCACCAAATCATTTCGCGATACTGACAAAATTGAAGGAATTTCCAGAATACTCGTCTCCTTTGGACAGTCACAATTATCAGCAATTTCCTGTTTTTTTTTTTTTTTTTTTGACATAGCCCATGTCAGGGCACAAGACGGCAAAACCGTGGTGATGAACGAAGAAGACTCTTCATTCTTTCCTTGTTGTCACCACCAAGTGAGACGAACAATCTTTCCAAACACGGTTTCCAACCAAATTATTTCCTAATATAACCTGTATTCCCTCTACAGGCAAACAAGGATGAACACCAACTTCCATCAGACTGCAGAAAAGTTGATGGAGAAGGACAGACATAACCACGTATCAGCAAATTATCTCCTGTTTACGAGGTGGATGAAAAGGGCAGTATGGACTCTAAAACAAAGGATTCAGATGAACCCGTGTCCCGCAGGATTTTTACAGGCACTTTTTCTGCAGAATCAAGCAATCCGGCATAACCTTCAATAACAAAAGGATTAAATGTCGATTGCTCAGGAGATTTATATATGGCCGAAACCGCTAAAGCAACAGGTTTCGCAGGCGGAAATTTTAAGTTGGTTTTGGACGTTTCTCATTTTTTACAATGGACACTAATTTTTCCAATGATCAAATGTATGACAATAATAACACACATTATTCTTATCTTGTCCTCCAACAAATTAACAATGAAATATACCAGGCTGAGTGGATTTATGCCACGGTTCATACCGACTAGGTCCTTCATACATCTTATTACTGGCCGAAGTTTTATGAAAAATAAAAGTTCTCTGCTGAAACAGCTGCTTCATAAGCAGCAAGAGATTTGTGTAAACTTTATTAACTTATAAACCATACTACTGTCAATTCATCTAAAAACTCAATCATAAAGAATCAATATCTGCAATCGATCAATATTACAGTTTAGGCTAAACAAAAGTCTAACACTGACAGTGTGACAAAGTGGCGTGACATACAGCCAGTATGGTGACTCAAACTCAGAATTGGTGCTCTGCATTTAACCCATCCAAAGTGCACACACATACCGTGAACACACACACAGAGCAGTGAGCAGCTATTTATGCTGAGCCGCCCGGGGAGCAGTTGTGGGTTCGTTGCCTTGAGGCCCTTGAGCAATGTGCAGCAGTGAAGACAAACTCATCAGAAATGAGGAGTCCACAGCAGTTATGATGTCCATTTATCTGAAGAGAAACCATGTAATATATACAATTCATTACCACAAATATATGAATGATAGAGCACATTATAATACAGGTGACATATTTTTATAAGCCTATATATACAGCATATAGTCCGTTTAGAGGTCCAATATAGAAAGCTTGTGATGGTGACCTCTGCTGGTGAGTGTAGGAATTGCAGAAATGACATTCTAGACTTGTTTTAAATAATCTTTGTTTATTCTACTTTGGGAGACAATGCAATCATTTGGCATTTATACACTTTGTAATCACAAAACAAAAGACAGGTAAAGAAAGGGGTTTCAGACGTGAGAAAGACACCAAGCTCCTCACTCCCCCTAAATGTAGTTTATGAATTATTTTAAGTGTGCTCCCATTTACCATTGTTTGTTGAATTTTCGTGGCCGAAATCATGCTTCAAGTTTAACTGCTTCCAAAACAGCAATGTTACCACCTCCATGGATTCTCTGTGGATTTTAAGTTCACTCGAGAAGACAGCCACCTGGTCACCAGGGGTGGACTGGCCATCGGGAGCACCGGGACATTTCCTGGTGACCTGACGGTCATTCTGGCATGCAGACTGCCGCTGTGCAGTCCATCAGCCTGACGTGTAAAAGGCTGGTATGCAGCTGCCAATTAATTGACAGAATTATGAATCAGGCAATCGCGGAGTGAAAATGACACCACCACATGATCCAACATCAGCGACACACTGATGTGTCAATGGCTATTGGCTACACCTTTAATACATCCAGAGGCAGGCTATACCTTAGAAAAATGTGCAAAAAATGAAGCGTAAACGCAAAGGAGGAGCAGAGAGGGAACATATAAAAAGGGGAAAAGCCCTGGTCACAGTCACAGCAAGTTGCTGCAAAATCCCAGCCATCTTCGCCAATAAGAATTACATTTACATTATATTTACGTAATCATTTGCCAGACGAATGCTTTCATCCAAAGCGACTTACAATGGATCAAATCTATTCTAAATATATACATATATATATATATATATATATATATATATATATATATATATATATATATATATATATATATATATATACATATTATGATAGAAGTTTTAAAAGAGCATTTTGCAACATCTTAATGATAAAATTGCACACTGTTTAACAGATGGGGAGACTATTTTTAGTGCCAGATCTGACCAGACATTTAGATTTTCCATTTCTAGCCTACAATATGTAGCCTAGTCTACAATGTTTATTCATTGATTTATTTTTAAAAGATGATGAACGAAAGAAACAGTAGCACTAGTGCTGCAAGAGCTCCTGCTGTTGAACTAGAGGGGTGGACAATTCAGCTTTTGAGTCAGAGCAGGAACCTTCAGCTAAAGTTTAAGCTATAAGCAAAACTAAACATGTAGGCTATACTCTTAGAAAAATATGTGCTTTTATGATTTATAAGATCATCAGAAGTCTGTAATCATGGGGACATACAATTGATAGCTGCACAATAAATATAATATAGATTATTGAACATGCTTATTTCATATTGCAGAGAAACTAAATGTGCAGAGTGAGAGAGAGAGAGAGAGAGAGAGAGAGAGAGAGAGATTCAGGGAATGACGATAGAGTCAGTGAAAGCCTACAACCAAAGGATTTGATTTATTTTTTATTAAGTACCACCCAATTCAAACAACTGAAAGAGCCATTCCTGACGTATTCCACTGAAAAGATGGCACAAACAGGAAATGGCTGACATACAGTGAAAGTAATCACTCCCTATTCTTTCTTAGAGTCAACAAAGCAGACATCCATAGCCTTCTGACTGATACGCAAATGACGTTCATCGAGACCGGGTTAGAAAGAAGAGGCAGGTCTTGGAACATGTGATTGATGTAGTGAAAGTTATTGGTAAATGTGGGCAAATCTACAGAGGTCACAGCCATAAAGATACATACTGTATGACCTTAAAAAATGGGACGGGGGAACAGGTCCCCCCTATCAGAGGGTTGTCCTCCCTAAAGTGGTCATTAAAATAATGCTGTGTATCGTAAATAATAATGTTTTATACTTTAAATAATTATGTAAGTAGTAAAACAACACAAACAGGGTAAAAATGCGTTTTAAGTTTTGTAAGTTATTTAGTACATTATTATAACTATATAATAGAACTTTAGAAGTTTATATTCTTACAAGTAAATCTTTTGCTGGATTATTTGTGTCCCCTTCAAAAATTGCTCTTGAGAAATGTTATGTTTATTGTCCCCCCCAAATATTAGATGAAATTTACACCCCTGATAGTCTGGAGTGGGGTTCTGCTTCTGTGCCGTTCACTATACCCACATTCACATGAGCTGAGAGAGTTACTGCTGTCAGTCAGTTTAATCAACACGTACCAATGAAATCATCTTAAAAATCAGTATAATGCGCTGTTTTATAATGAGTCTCACCAGTGAAGTTCAGGTGTGACAGCAGAGAGGCCAGCAGGAGCAGAGAGATGATGGTCATCATGAAGACAATCAGTGAGCTCTCACTGACAAAACACTGTATAAATATTAAGATGGATGGAGACATTAAGCTGCCCATAAGTTTTTTTTTTTTTTTTTTTTTTCAGATTTTGGTATAAGCAGCACAACGATGAGTAAATGTTGTTCTTGTTAATCCTCATGGTCTCATTTTCAGGCCACGGATGGTTTGGTTGTATTAATTCTAGAAAAATACATTTTGGTACTTCCTGTTCATCCAATGTTTGTGAACCATGTACAGTTAATGTCTCAGTTGTTGAAGTCAATAATAATAGAAATATACAAATATTTACAATTGTCCAGAATTTTACTGGGGAAAGAAAAAAACTATTGAATGTGAGAGGACATTTCTTTAGACGTCCAATTTAGAAAGCTGGGGATCAGGGCCAGCCCAGGCTCTGTTGGTGCCCTAGGCGAGATATTATGTACGATAATACAATGTTAATTTCTACCTTTATATATATTTTTTTCTTCTTTTCATCACTTCCTGCCTTGTGCCCCTGATCATTTATATATATATATATATATATATATATATATATATATACATATATATATATATATTTTTTTTTTTTTTTTAGAAATTATACTTTAAGAGCACATTAATGGAAAAACTACAGGTATTTTAACCGCGTGCTCTATGCATAATTTATTGCGTAATGATAATGTATTATAATGTGTTAAAATTAGTCCAACATTTAATTTTGAAAAATTTTGTCGTAGATGTCAATTTTATTTTATTCCAATAATATTATAATAAGTTTGATGATTAATCAGTAGCCTACTAAAATAATGTTAACTGTCAGAAATTATTTTGCTTAATATATATGGATGTAGGAACGCATGATGGTCACAAGAGGGCGAAAAAGAAATTCCTGCAGCGCCCCCCAGTCATTCTGCACCCTAGGCAACTGCTTAAGTCACCTAAGCCACGGGCCAGCCCTGCTGGGGATGGTGAATTCAGTGAATCTAGTGAATTTTGGGAATTGCAGAGATGACAAATAAATTCAGTTATTCCGCTTTGAAAGATGATGGAATCTTTTGGCATAAAATTGAATAAACAATTTATCTTACTTTTTTGTCAGATATATTTAATCTCTGACATTTCGTGAACAGATGGAAAGACCTCAGAGAAGATATACCATACACCTGAAATGAGAAATTCAATAAGAATCCAGGCTATCGAGTAGGCTACGGAGGAGGATTAGGGGGACAGTTACCTAGGCCGCAAATGACAACCCATTCTCACTCCCAAGGCGTCAAAAACTGAAACATGGTCAAGCGCCTCTAACGTCACTATAAAGACACCAAATGTACCCCTCGGCCTCACTATATCGAAGTGATATACTCATCATAGCTGTTGAGCTCGATTTTGTAGACCTGAAAAAGAAGGACAGCATTATCATGCAAGCAATCCTGTAAGACAGAAAGGAAGGAAATAAAAAATAAAAAAGATGCTGTATAATTAAATGTTAAATGCATCCATTATTAAAACCAAGTCATTAATAGCAAGCTATATTCATATGAATTTGTTTAAAATGATTACATGCTAACAGGATTGTTATCAGTAGTGTAACTGATATGGTTCTGACAAATTAATCAAAGATTTGATATACCACTCAATGGAAACATAAATGACGAGGTGCAGACAGATATTATGTGTAGTTGGAACATGAACTGATGGGGCTTATTTGAAGTAATTTATTAAGAAGCCAATGGACAATATAAACTTTCTGACTGTGTGGGGCATCTGACTGCTTTCTAAGAAGAGCCCAACAGATTTATCAATATTGTGATAGTGTCAGATGAGATGGTCCTGGGGCTTGTACAATATCATACAAGTGGTAAATTGAATTACTGAATTATTAAGACTTTTATTTGCGACTGTGTTTAGGGTTCATACTAATGGGGCATTTTTGAGACTTTAACCCTGTCCAAATACCCACACTGTGTGCGTGTGTATGTGACAGTGTGTATGTGACAGTGCATGCACAAGACTGTCCCAGGTCTTTATAATGCTAAAGCGCAGTGCCTTTAACATTGCACATTAAACCCACACTAAAAGTATATTTATTTTGTACATCATTTGCAACTTCTTTTTATCACTTAATTAGGAGCACCACAAATTAAATTGTCATCTTTAATAGATGTGCTTTGGACAGCCACAGAAACAATGTGCACTGTATCAACAGTCGTTTCAGCATTTGAGGGGAAAGGAATGTCAAATGGTGATGGAAAAAAGCGTCAATTAGAAGAGTGCAACTTATTCTTATCTTTATACTCCACCGAAAAGTCAGTTTAGGAGAAACTTGATCACAGCAATATACAATATGAGGATGCACAGTGCAGTTATATTTATTTAATTGAGTCATTTATAAGATGCTTTTATCCAAAGCGACTTACAAAGGAGGACAACAAAAGCAATCAGTTGTAATATTAAAATAACTAAAAACAGTTCCAGAACTAAGAGCTAAAACCTAAAAAATACTACCTATGCACATTTTCAAAATAAAGAAATTAGATAAAAATTACAAATGCATGCAACTAAATTTCAAAACGTAACATTTATATGAAAAACAAAAAATAAAGCTAAAAACAATAAAAAAAACAATAAAATTTTTCCTTCTTCTTTTTTTAATTTCCATTTAGACTGTTGAAGTATTAAAATAACTAAAGAGGAAATTAAACTAAAACTCAATAAAACACACTTTCCTTATTTTTCTCCACAACAAATGCCCAAGCAAGTGCAGACACTGACAAGATACGCGATACAGAACGAGACCAAACACAAATATAAACTACTATAAACTGATCGCATGCTGCATTCATCCAATCAATGACAGTGACACTGCAACCTCCACAAAATATTGTGTGTGTGTGTGTGTGTGTGTGTGTGTGTGACAATGAAGACACTTCATGATTTACGATTGCAAAGTGATACTTTGATTGAAAGAGGTCATGCAGAAAAATCCAAGAACTTATCTAATTTTGATGTTTATCCATGGAATATATTCTGAAATCTTAATATACACATTGGGTTTCTTGGGTGAATTGCAGAGTGAGCTATCTCCAAAAGCTGTGACACCAATTGCAGTGTCTCCACAAACCAAAGGACCTCCAGAATCATACTGTTAAGATAAAAGAGAAATAGTCAATGACATACATTGTATCAGTTGAAACTCAGTTCATAAATTAATGTAAGAAGTGTGTGAATCATCTTTAGTACATACACGGCAGGATCCACCATGGCCATGTGCGCACATCATCTGTGTTTCTAAGAACAAATTTCCCCACCTCTTGTGACATTCACTTTCATTCATTATACACACGTTTGCCTCCATTAGACGATCGCTCTTTGGGCCTTCAATCTCCAGTTGTCCCCAGCCCGCAACACTACAGAAAGTGTTTGTCTTAACATCTTCTCCATTCTTTGGTAATGAAATCGATTTAACATAGTTGTTGTTAATGTTGACTTTTTCCTGTAACTGTAATTCAAAAACAACCATTATTAACAAACATATTTAATTTAATTATATTTTATAAGCCTGAACTGCAGTTGATTAAACTGCCATTTGTGAAGTTGAGAACAACTAAATGTATCACAGGTTGTTACCTTCAAAAGCATGATGTTATTGGAAATATAAAAACCACTATAGCTTGGATGTTGGATGTAGGACTTCACTCCAATATGATCTGAATTCTTACTTTCCCTTAAGTCATGAGCACCAACCACAACTGTCAGATTCTCATTTCTGTTGAAAGAGAAAGTCATGATACTCAGTTTTATCTTACAATGCACTGCAGTTACAATGCCAGCCAAAATGATTGTAACTAGATAAAAACCCCTCACCTGTTCCAACAATGTGCAGCAGTCAAGACCCACTGATCAGAAATGAGGGATCCACCACAGACATGTATCCCATTCGATTGAATAGAAACCATGTAAGGTCTGGAGTGGGGTTTTGCTTCCCAGCCATTCACTATACCCACTATACCAACACATGAGAGAGAGAGAGAGAGAGAGAGAGAGAGGAGAGAGAGAGAGAGAGAGAGAGAGAGAGAGAGAGAGAGAGAGAGAGAGAGAGAGAGAGAGAGAGAGAGAGAGATACTGCTGTCAGTCAGTTTAATCAGCACATACCATTCATAATTAATGCTGTTTTATAATGAGTCTCACCAGTGAAGTTCAGGTGTGACAGCAGAGAGGCCAGCAGGAGCAGAGAGATGATGGTCATCATGAACACAATCAGTGAGCTCTCTCTGGCAAAACACTGTATAAATATAGTTTGAAGGTGGGTGGAGACACTTGGTTTCACCTACAGGTACAACCTATACCGCCATTTTTCTTGCAAAAAGAGCAACACAGTGATGAAAAGATATTGTTCCTGTTGATTCTTCTGGTCTTACCTTCAGAGAAAAGCATGTATGCATGCATTTTGGTTCTTTAATAATTTACAGTTCATGATACATCTGCAGTTTGTAAAATGTCTTTCCTAAAAAGCCAAGATCTATTTAGATGCAGGATGCTCATTCTGATATTTCTCTACTTCTTATGTCATGATGACTAATAGACATGGAGCGATAAGTAAACTTAATCAATGCATATTATTAAAGATATTATCGTAGCTTTCTAAAATTCTAGATTTTTTAATATGATTCTATTTCAGTTCTTTCTAAGACCTTTGTTGCCCACCTCAGCAAAAGAATCAAAACGACACCGATCAAGCAAATAAATGACAAACAGGATAAATGACAAATTACTTCAAATTTTGGTAATACTTAGAAAATTGATCCATCATTAATGAATAACTACACAAGAACACACAAGTAACAAAATATTAGCACTCTAGTAACTACTAGTAACTAACAAGAAACTGATTAATGAATTACATGTAGCTCATCAGTAATGTATTTTTTCATACCTCCCTAAGAACTATAAGAACTACTGTATATAGGTTCATAATTAATATGAATGTGAAAAGCATGTGTATTTATGTGCTTATGCATGTTCGAGAGCTTTAACTCTCCACAAAGACCTGAACCTGAACATAAGAAATAGCCTTTATATTGGACTCTTTGGTAAAACTTTACAGTAAGGTTAATTTGTTAACTACATTAGTTAACATGAACCAGAGGTGTCAAGTAACGAAGTACAAATACTTCGTTACTGTACTTAAGTAGAAATTTGGGGTATCTATACTTTACTTGAGTAATTATTTTTCAGCCGACTTTTTACTTCTACTCCTTACATTTTCACGCAAGTATCTGTACTTTCTACTCCTTACATTTTAAAAATAGCTTCGTTACTGCTATTTTATTTCGGCTTGTTTTCATTCTGGCTTGTCATAATTGAGAAAAAAAAAAAAATATCCAGATAAATCGCGCCATCCGGATGGAGTGAATTTCATTGTGGTTGGATGAGAAGTATAAACATATACCATTCCGACACCCACCCTATTGGTCTGTAGGCGATCCATCCATCGCAACTGCACATGACACAAATCCCATCACACTCCAGCAAGGACATAGCCGGTTTTGGGTTCGTTTATCAAAAATTATATTTCTTAAAAGTAGGGTGGAACTGGCTTCCGATCGCCTCAGAGTCAGTCCCCTTAAATTTCATATGAAACCGGCGTCAGACCGCGGTCTCCTCTCTGTCTTTCAGCGCGCTCTGCAATCCGAGCTCAGTGATCAGCCATGAAACAGTGATTCAATGCGAGCTCAAACAGAGACAGAGGACACAAGGTGTGTGTTTCTCGATAGATTGTTAGAATATCTGTATCCGTGCAGTTCTTTGTCATAAATACAGTTTACAAAAGGTCACGAGTGAGCAGTCGGTTTCTCATGATGAGAATCTCATCTAGTATAAAGTTTTCGCTTGTCACCGCGCGCTCATCACAGCCGTTTCCTCCAGCGAAAATCTAGCCCTTAACACATATGAACGAACGCATACTTTAATTACTCTTATTTAAATATACTTAATACACTACTGTGCAAAAGTCTTAGGCACGTTAGTATTTTCACTTAAAAGAATGGTGTTCGTCATGATGGTGTGTCAGTATAAAATATCAGTTTATATTTCCTAACATCCATTTTGCCGTCGTCAAACTGCTTGTGCATTCAAAATCGCACTAGATTATTATTAAAATTAATGGCAAACTGATTTTTCCTAAGGACACACTACAGCAAAATATATAAATAACTGACTTAAAACACTCTTTTTGGGGTGAAAATACTATATTTTCTTTTCCATAAAACTTTTGCACAGTACTGTATTTTAAAAACGACATTGTTGCTACTTAATAAAGAATGACCATACAGTAATTCACAGAACTGATAAAAGACAGTGACAAAAAGCACTCATCTTAACTAAATATCAGAGTGAGTGACAGAGATACAGTAGAAACATTATGTGTGCTTTTGTATTAAATAATGACCCAGATTGTGAAATACATTTATTAGCCTTATTAAGGGAAGCACAACTTGGGAAATGAGAGCATTCAAGGTGAAAGCTATGGATTTATTTTAAATATTTATAATATTCTCTAATGTTATCCATAGTTTTTTTAGGTTATTTTTTTTAAGTATCGTTTAAGGCACCGTTTAGGCGCCGGTACCGTTTTAAAAGTATCAAAAAAGGCACTGGACCCTTCTTAAAAGTTATTATTTCTCACTGGCTCATTTACCAAATGGGGGCTTTCTCTTCATCCTCCACAAATTAAGCTGTAGCTAGTTCGGTAGCGAGACGTTTTAATAAATTATCGTTTGCGAATGACGACGCGATTGACAATTTTGTGATAACTAGGCTTTACCAACTTTGTAACCCCGAACACTGGACATAGCAGACATATGTACCGAATACAGGAAGCTATCAATCAAGAAGGTATCAGGATTATGAGTTATTTTTAGTTTTTGATTAACAATGTGGATTAATCATTAATTTTGACAGCACTATAATATTTATTGTATATAGACAACCATACAAGGGTAATTGTTACTAAGCCTGCACCAATGTTCTTGTCCATTGCCCTCACAGAGTCCTGCAGCTAAGCTTGGATGTACATTTACATTCCATTAAAGCTTATTGATGACATGCCTCTGAAGTTTGACTTTTTGCACCATAACAATAGTTATTGGCAACTAGTCATCATATCTCTAGCTCTTTAATGTATTTGCATTGTACTAAAATGCGTTCATTTTCAGTGGGCATATATGCGGCTGAAAAAAGGTAGCCTAGCCCTAGTGCATCACAAATTTTTCAACATGAACATTTTAATATAACATTATAGTCATTATGGCCTTTAGAATTTTTTTTTTTTTTTTTTTGAGAGGTGGGGTAGTGCACAATAGGCCCCTCTGGCACGGCCCAAGCTTTTGTTCTTAATGGCATTTTTTCTTACATTACTTTTACTTTTATACTTTAAGTAGTTTTTTAAACCAGTACTTTTACACTTTTACTTGAGTAACAAGCTTGAGTTGATACTTCAACTTCTACAAAAGTCTTTTTAAACCCTAGTATCTATACTTCTACTTGAGTAATGAATGCCAATACTTTTGACACCACTGACATGAACTAATAATGAATATTAGTTCTACAGCATTTATTAATATTAGTTAAATTAAATTTTAGCATTCACTATGGCATTATTCAAATGACAAGTTGTGTTTGTTAACATTAATGCACTGTAAACTAACATAAACGACAATGAATGAACAACTGTAGCTTTGTATTAAATATTGTTAGCAAAAATAAATAAATAGTGTAATAAATGAATGTTAATTTTTAGTTATTAGATACATTAACTCATTGATTTTAAACCTGTGGGCCGATGGCATTGCAGGTGGGCCGCCAATTACTATTAAAAGAAATAATAATATTGTTAATATATGTAAAAATGTCATAACATAATAACATAATTTCATATATATATAATTAAATAACAATTTTTTTTTTTACTGTAACTATGCTATTCAAGCCCGATTATTTTTGCTGCATATGCTAAAGGACAACAAATTCAAATTAATTTTTTTTGCAGTGGGCCGCGCAAACATGTGTTTCATTGTGTGGGCCGTGAGTTGAAAAAGGTTGGGAACCACTGCATTAACTAATGTTAATAAATTACACCTTATTGTAAAGTGTCACTGACTCTCTTTATGAGATTAGAAATAGGGCTGAACGATGAATCCTATTTTTTATTGTCATTGCACTATGAACATGTTACTGTATTTAGCAATGGACACCGAAATGTGCTATGAAATAGCACAGTTAAGGCACCAGAGTGCAGAATTCAGTTGAATTGAATTTCAGAATTCAATTCAACAAAACTGGCTTTTCAGCAATGACTCATCTGAAATCCTTTAGTTGGCTATTGCATTAATAAATAAAAAAGAAACGTATGTTATCGATAGTGTACAGTGTTTCTCATAATATATGCCATCTCTCGCATCACATACATTATCAATAGTTAATTATGTGGTCTTGAAGAGGATACTTTTCTTTCTCATTTGGATTCGGTCTTGACTTGGACTTGAAACTTTTGGACTTGGACTTGACTTGGTCTTAACTAGTCCTGGTCTTGGACTTGTCTTGGACTTGACAAAGCTGGACAGGTGTGCTCCCTAGTAATGACTGAAATCGTTGTAAGCTTTTGAGGGTTTTGGAAAATATTGGATGGTAGTTATTCAGGTGTTACTACATCCTTCTAAAGGAATAACACATTTTTTTGGATCGGTATTCTAAAGTGAAGTTTGTGATAACTCCCTAGTAATTACTGAAGTAAACTTTTGACGATTTTGTAAGGTACTGGTTAGTAATTAATTATTATAAGTATAAGTAGTATAAGTATAGTATAAGCAGTGGTGGACAGTAACGGAGTAGCTTTACTTCGTTACTGTACTTAAGTACATTTTTCAAGTATCTGTACTTTACTTGAGTAATTTTATTTTGAGTAACTTTTACTTTTACTTCACTACATTCCGAAGCATAAAATCGTACTTTTTACTTCACTACATTTCATAAAACATATCGTTACTGCCTATAATATATCACGTGCTCCGAGACGCAGAAGCGGTGTCTGATTCATCATGAATGAACTGAGTCTTTTCAAAATAAACCTTTAAATCGGATCGCGAATCACACCAAACGATTCGTTTAGGAATTAGAATGATCCGATTGCAGCTGTTCTGGAGCCGACCACTCACTGATTCAAATGAACCGTTTAGTGCGAGTCTCCAGAAGTAAGAACCGGGAGATCCTGTGAGCGCGCGTGCGTCTGATGTTGCTAAAAGTAAGTTATTAATGTCGAAATATTGGATTAATTATTGTAACTGAAAATCATATTTAGGTCAAAAATTTCAGTTGTTTGGGAACTAAATCCGTTGTAAAGAGTGATCTATTCAAGCCCACTGAAATGCTCGAGTGCAGACACATCAATTTTAGGTAAAAAAAAAACAAAACTTTCAATAACACAGATTAAATACAATAACTCATGCACGTTCAAATTCCCCGCTGCCATAATGTTAACAGTTTTATTAAAATGTCCTATGTGACGTCTGTTTTTATATTGTTTATCACCAATAACGTTATACATATGTATATTGTTTGGATTAACTAGACGAGTAGACAGACATGAATGTTTATTCATAACCGTACTGAAAATAAGTAAATATTGTTAGCTGATGCTAACTGTCTAGCTAACAAGCTTGTTGGTGCTAAGTTGAGGTAATTTTTATAAATAATGTCCAAATATTTTTTATTCAAACACCTATATAAATGCATATATATATATATATATATATATATATATATTACATCTGGGTAGAAAAAGGATGTGATGTTCAGAACATGGTAACTACAGTAATTATTAAAGTGGGAAGAGATGCACCCCGTTTAAACCATAGACAAGGTTTGATAAGGAAAAAAATCATTATGAAAATATAATTATATTTTCCTTAATGTTCTTCCTAACTTCAGGCCTTATTATCATGTCATATATAAAGTTACAGTACAGACCAAAAGTTTGGACACACCTTCTCATTCAAAGAGTTTTCTTTATTTTCATGACTATGAAAATTGTAGATTCACACTGAAGGCATCAAAACTATGAATTAACACATGTGGAATTATATATGGAATTATATTAATAACAAAAAAGCTTGAAACAACTGAAAATATGTCATATTCTAGGTTCTTCAAAGTAGCCACATTTTGCTTTGATTACTGCTTTGCACACTCTTGGCTTTCTCTTGATGAGCTTCAAGAGGTAGTCACCTGAAATGGTCTTCCAACAGTCTTGAAGGAGTTCCCCGAGAGATGCTTAGCACTTGTTGGCCCTTTTGCCTTCTGTCTGCGGTCCAGCTCACCCCTAAACCATCTCGATTGGGTTCAGGTCCGGTGACTGTGGAGGCAGGTCATCTGGCGCAGCACCCCATCACTCTCCTTCTTGATCAAATAGCCCTCGATGCCTTCAGTGTGACTCTACAATCTTCATAGTCATGAAAATAAAGAAAACTCTTTCAATGAGGAGGTGTGTCCAAACTTTTGGTCTGTACTGTAACTTTGATGTTCTGTAAAACAAACTTTAAATTACTTTGTTCTTACTGGTGAAGATCAGATGGTCAACTCTGTTTTCTCTCAGGTACATCACAGTGTAAGCTTCACAGTTAACATCACTCTCATCAGTGTAGTCCATATTAACAACAAAAATATATCTTGACTCCATATAGTGGTTATTTTGGAAAAAATCCCAGGTATTTTGAGCAGTAGGATTATAAAAAAATATGTGCTAATATAACATTAAATTAAGTAGCCTATATAAAATTGCAAACATCTATCTTTCAGTACTTTTTTACTTAAGTACATAAAAAATTGAGTACTTTTGTACTTTCACTTGAGTAAGATTGAAAAAGGAGTACTTTTACTTTTACTGGAGTAATATTTTACTATACGTATCTGTACTTTTACTCAAGTACTTGATTTGTGTACTTCGTCCACCACTGAGTATAAGTAATTAATATTAATTTTGCTAGTTTGGTAACACTTAACATTACTAATTGGTAACCTTGATCTTCACTTTAGTATACTGATCCAGATAATTAGTAATCTGAAGGATATATTAACATTTGAGTCATTATCCAAAATCTTACATATATCTCAAAATCTTACAATGATGTCAGTCAAAATTAGGGAGTTATTATGTTTTTCACTTTAGAATACTGATGGAAGTAATTAGTAGATCCTTGGATTTGGTAATACTTGAGTCATTACTAGTGGGTTACCATGATCTTCATTTTAGAATTAATTATTGATAATAAACATTAATCATGAACTTCTATACGGTAGTTCTTACAAGTTCTGCAGGATATATGACAATAAAATAGTAGGTATTGATAGCTAATAGCAAACTACCAGTTTCAACTATTAGTTGAAGTACTATTACTTTCTTTCTTGTTATGTAATAGTAATTATTAAAGTGTTAATGATGGAACATTATTCTAACGTGTTAATTTTTAATGAGATTACCTTTTATTATTTATAAAAACCAAAATCTTTCTCATGCTCTCTCCTCAGTGCACACACATGTACCCACAGACTTGTTTACGGAAACTTATCAGCAAATCCCATGCTATATCTATAATATAATAGTTTCGCTACTGAACGATGGCATGACATTTCTCAGAACAGGACCAGATGTTATAGATTGATAAGTGGATGAGCTATCTGTCTATGAGATCTGGACTTGAGCCCTGAGTCCCGGATCTGACGCAATAATATTTGTGACCCTAGACCACAAAACCAGTCTTAAGGGTTTTAAAACACAGTCTTAAGTGTCAATTTGTTGAAATTAAGATTTATACATCTTCAGAAAGCTGAATAAATAATCTTTCCATTGATGTATGGTTTGTTGTGACAATATCTGGCAAAGAAACAACTATTTGAATATCTGGAATTGGAGGGTGCCAAAAAATCTTAATACTGAGAAAATCGCCTTTAAAATTGTCCAAATTAAGTTCTTATCAATGCATATTGCTAATTAAAAAATAAGTTTTGATATATTTACAGTAGGAAATTTGCTAAATCTCTTCATAGAACATGATCTTGCTTCAATATCATAATGATTTTTGGCATAAAAGAAAAAGCTTGACCCATTCAATGTTTTGTGGATATTGCTAAAAATATATATCCCAGTGACTTAAGACTGGTTTTGTGGTCCAGGGTCACATTTGCGTTACATGCAGTTAATGGTGGGCAGTATCTTGAGAATTTTGAAGGGCTGAAAAACGACCCAACTGATCATTAAAATACCCACAGAGAACTGCTGCATATTTCTAGTTTTATTAGCTTTTCTGTTGTGGAAAAGCATAGACTCACAATCACAAAAAGGCGTTGGGAGTGGGGAGCAAATGTGAGTTTAAGTATTGTGCAAATGTTAGATGTTTAAATGCTGACAACATCTTTACAACTATGATAAAACAGTGGTAGCTTAACCTGCTCCTGCAGGGCTGCCATCCTCAGAGTTTAGCTCCAACCCCAATCAAACACACCAAAACCAGATAGAATCTTTAGATTTGCTTGAAAACTACATGCATGTGTGTTTGAGATGAAATCTGCAGGACGGTGGGCCTCAGGCCACAGCTGATCAGCCTGGAGGTGGAAAACAACACAGTTTAGTTCTATAAAAATACAAAATATTTAGAGAAATATTTAAGAAACTTAGACATGTATAGATCATATTTGGCATACTAATTATGATTTTTTTCATGACAATAGTTTATTCTGAGATACACTATCTGTCTGTCTGCCTAGCTATTTGTGGAGCTATAGGCATAGCATCAAAGTTTAAAAACTTTGATAAAAAATCTTGGCCATCCAGCATTTCTTTCAGCCTACTCTTCTACTGTATCTCTCTCTTATTAGGTCCGTCTGTGCTACAGGGCACATTGAGCAGCAAGCAAATTTCAGTGGTTGCGATTGGCTGCATGAATTTGGCTTCTTCCATTAAATGCCAGCTCACTTTAAAGGTCCCCTTCTTCGTGATTCCATGTTTTAAACTTTAGTTAGTGTGTAATGTTGTTGTTAGAGTATAAATAATATCTGTAAAATTCTAAAGCTCAAAGTTCAATGCCAAGTGAGATATTTGATTTAACAGAATTTGCCTACAAAAAACGACCTGTTTGGACTACAGCCCTCTAGTTCCTGCAGTAATAACGTCACTAAAACAGTTTTTTTGACTAACCACCGCCCACATGAATTCACAAACAAGGGGGCGTGGCCTTGTTGCGCTCCAACGGAGAAGAAAGAAGAGCTGTTTGTGTTTGTCGCCATGTTGTTGAAACGCTTGTTTTCGTCTCTGAGTCCAATCATCTTTGTTTGGGCTTCCCAGGAACGCTGTACTTTGAGATTAATGGTTACAATTTATGTTTAACTCGGTTCCCGAAAATTATAATGCACATGTAAAACTATGTGCAGCTCATTTTGCTCAGCTTGCTGAGGACAGCTTCCTCAATCTCAGTCAGTTTAATGCCGGATTTGCACAAAGATTATTCTTGAAAGATGGAGCAGTTCCCTCTTTGTCTGGAGAAGGCGTTGTTTATGGACCACAACCGGTAAGTGTATTTATTATTTTAGTTGGTGCGTTTAACAGTTTCTGTAACTTATTACACAAAGAGCAACGCTGTTTAGTTTTGTTAACTAGATGTTAGGGCTGTGCAAAAAAACGAATGCGGTTTTCATGCTCATCTCGTCAGGAAAAACGCTCCTTCTGTGACTATAAATACATCTCCAGCACGTTCGTTCTAGCCCAATCACGTTAACAGGAGGGCAGCCTGCTCTCAGCTGCTGTCGAATCACAGCACAGGAACCGCTGGCCCAATCAGAACCCGTTACGTATTTCTGAAGGAGAGGCTTCATAGAACAAGGAAGACATCAGCCCGCTTTTGTGACAGTGAAAACAGCAGTAAACAGATAGGTGAATTGTGTGGAAAATACTGTGTTTTTTTTACACGCGAAACATGAACAAATGTTATATTGCTCATTGTAAACACAATCAAAGCTTCAAAAAAGCGCGTAAAACGGGACCTTTAAATTATTTTTGAATGTACTTCACCAGGTCATCTTTGGCCTTCCTCGCCTTCAGCATCCATTGGGTGGCATCCATGTCAGTGCAGCTTTTGCTTGGCTTTGCTCTGGTTGCTGCAGGATGTGACCTGCCAGTTTGATACGACTCTCAGACACAATGGAGGAAAGTCTGTGGGTTTTAGCCATGCATAGAATTTCTTCATTTGTAACATGTTTGTATGTGACACGGAGAATGCATTTGAGAGACTGTTTGTGGAATACGTCCAGCTTGTGGCCAGTGTGCACTGTGTTTTTCCAGGTCACGCAGCCATAGAAAAGGGATGTGACATACAGCCATGTCTGGTGACCCATACTCAGAATTTGTGCTCTGCATTTAACCGATCCAAAGGGCACACACACAGCAGTAAACACACACACACACTGTGAACACACACCCAGAGCAGTGGGCAGCCATTTATGCTGCACAACCCGGGGAGCAGTTGGGGGTTCGGTGCCTTGCTCAAGAGCACCTCAGTCGTGGTATTGCCGGCCCGAGACTCCCTAGGGTTAGGAGTCAAACTCTTTAACCACTAGGCCACGTCTTCCCCCTTAATTGATTGACATTTCTAACACAATGGACATATAGAGGGGGATCTTGAGTGATGTGTTAAAGGTGCTGTATGTAGAATTGACACAGAATGGTTGAACTAGGCATTGCAGTCCAAATTCAAAAGTTTTTTTTTCACATGGCACTTCCTTATTGGATTATATCTCTGCCACAATTTTGCGCGCAAAATATCATATTTTGAGGGCACAACAGTGTGTGTATTTTGCATGTGTGTGATCTGAGTTTTGTGGAGAAAATGTTTGTCTTGCAAAGAAAAAAGTATCTTGAGTGCACTAAAATCAATTTTGCAGTTGAAATAAGTTTTTGGATTTGTGAAGGTCTTCTCTTTTGCGCCTGCAACGTTTCACTAGCTTGCTCCCCTGATGCCTGCCCTCAGTGCTCTCTAAATGCTGATGGCTTGCTTGCTCAACAAAACCCAGCATTACAATATGCCATATTCCAGCCAATCAGAGAGGAGGCTGCTAAATCTTGATTGGCTGCCTTGACAACCAATGCAACATTCCTTGCATTACCTCAACAGCAGAAGAGGAAAAATACAGTGCATGCGTAATTATTAAGTTGATATTGTGATTATATTTTTTCCAAGTACATTTGACCAATTCTAAACAACATCAATCTTAATAACTACTATTAACATTGCATTTAATCACTTTTAACCAATATTTAGCTGTTCATGAAGTCAAGAAAGTGAAAAATGCCTTATATTCAGGTATGCATAATTATTAAGCAGGTTATCTTCTACAGATACAATCTCCAGATGGACTAAAAATAAACTCCAAAAACTTACAGCCAGATTCTGTAAGATAAATTCTTCAATCAGTGGAAAGAGGATATGGTGCTGGTCCTTTAAGAGTCACTCTCAACTTATCTGTCTATAAAGCCTATAGTTTCAGCCTCAGACATCATGCCCACAGACCGCTGGCTGAACGTCTAATGCATATGGGACACAAAAGTGGAAACACTTCAGGAGTGTCAAAGTCATCATCAGATTGGTTGAATTCTACAGGATTACTGCAAAATGTGTGTGCTGATCAGGATAAATTAAAACAGTTTTTATTTTATTTTTACGCATCCTATGGAACACATTGGCTGCTTTGCCGATGCACTGTTTTACATCTGGCTCTGTGTTGCCATCCTGTGCCCAAGTATGTGAACCGATCTGTATCTATGAGTGGGTGGTTACCAATAGTGATTGGCATCAGTAGATCTTCATCTTCCCCACTCATTTGCATCACGTTTTGTTTTCTGATCCACAGCCTGATCTTAAGTGTGAATCTTTCTAACCGGGTGGTAAGTTCCTGTAGCTTCTCCCGTGACTCTACTAGTAGTATGATATCATCAGCAAAATCTAGATCAGCAAGCCTCGTTTGCTCTGTCCATGAAATACATTCATGTCCACTTTGCTGTCTTCCGCATTAAATAGTCTACGGCCAGTGCTTAATTTGTAAGTTGCGAGGTCCTGGAACAAATTGGGGTAACTGATCTGGCATGTGATTACAGGAGGGAAAGGTAACGGAACATTTGTGCAATCACATTGCTGAACTAGTTTAAGTGATTAAGAGCATGCATCAGTTGCTTTTAGGGTCTGTAAGGTCATGTATAACCTGGAAATGCCATGTAATAAAAAAAAAAAAAAAAAAACTTGTTTTTGTGAAAAAGTAGTGGAATTTTGGTCACACTTTATTTTACTGTTCAATTCACACTTAACTAACCATTAAATATAACTTTTGCCTCATTTAACTCTTTATTTGATGCTTACTTATAGTTTATAAGGTAGTTGTTAAGTTTAGGGAATTGGGTAGGATTATGGATGTCATGCATTATATGTAATTTATAAGAACTAATAAACAGCCAATATGTTAATAATAGACATGCTAATAAGCAACTAGTTATCAGTTGGACCCTATACTAAAGTGTTACCGGAATTTTTATCTGTATAATAGAGTTAATATTTAGCTAATCAGGTTCTAAATTTCAGTGGGGGACTGTGTGTAGCTATACGGTTTAATAATTCTCACAGCTTTCAAGTTCATAATGAGGGAATTCTTGCATTTATTTAGCATGTAGGTTTGAAATAATCCACACAAACTATAAGATTAAATCAGTCATTCGAAACCAACCTTCGAATCCATGAACTCTCTCAGAGCATGCTTCACATCAGCGCATCTCGTCTGCACTACAGCGACCTGCTGCATGCACTTAATTAAGCAGAACTTTAAGGCTTCATATAATTTTAACGGATGAGTTATAAAAAAAAAGTCCCCCTCATAGTTGTCATGAAGAGAGAGCGGGAGGTTGCCGCTTGGTTAGAACGAGCCATTTCAGGGGGGTGTGGACGAGTATTAACCTTTAGAAAGAATATCTCTTTGGATTTGAGACTTTAGTTCTCGCAACCTTAGAGATCTTCTTTATGTACCAAGAGCTTCCAACACTCCCAATAGAAAGGAAAATTTGAAATCACAGCAAATGACCCCTTTCAAGGTATCTGTGTTGGGGGGAATGCATTACAACTAAGGCAAGTTACGTAATCAGATAACTTTTTTTCAATAACTAGTAAAGTAACACATTACTTTTTAATTTACAAGAAATATCAAAATATATAAAAAAAATAACACTAGTAACTGTTTTCCCTTTTATTGACTGACAAGTCTCCTGTCCCCATACTGGGAGAAATCAGAGAACAGAGACGCTGTTTGTGCTGTGTGAACATGATGTAGTTCTAGACTAAATGTGATTGTGCATTAAATCATCCTACTTGCAAAAAAACAAAAACAAAAAACAGATCAAAATTTATTAAAACAGTGAAATGCAAACTCAGAATATGACGCAAACCTGCAATAATTAAATGTTTCACGAGTTCACATCTACCTATATTAATCAGTGATGGGAATAACGGCGTTATAAATAACGGCGTTACTAACGGCATTACTTTTTCCAGTAACGAGTAATCTAATTGATTACTCTTCTCATCTTAATAACGCCGTTACCGTTACTGCCAAAAAATGCGGCGCGTTACTATAACAGATGATGAAGCTGTTCTTTTTTTTCATCAGACCAACTAGATCTCTGAGCGAGAGGCAAATATTTTTTTTTTTACTGTTCTTCCTTGGTTAGTGGGCAGAGCACGAGACAAGCCCATAAATGCTGACGATTGGCTGAGGTAGAGTAAAATTTCATTGTAAGCCAATCAGAGGTAGAGTTGGGCGGGTGTTCGAAAGCACGCATAGTAGTGATGGGAATTCGGCTCTTTTGACTCAGCTCACTGAAAAGAGCCGGCTCTTTGGCTCACAAACGGCTCTTTAAATGACTTTGACTATAATATTTCAATTTTTATTACATAATTATTTAATTTCTATAGGCTAAATTTGAAAAAATAGAGTCGGCTCTTCAGATATGCGAGCCAGCTCCCGAAGTTCAACTAAAAGAGCCGGCTCTTAGAGTCGGCTCATTCGCGAATCGCGAACGACTCATCAAAAGCTCATTCGCGAACGAGTCGTTCCATCATCACTAACGCTCATGAATTGCGAACAACCCATCATAACGCATAGTCGGACAGGACAGGACACACAAGGAACAACACAAGCCAGTCAGTCAACGAGAGACAGGTATGGCGACGAGCCCAAATAATCCAACAGTAGCCTTCTCTAAATAGAAGTATACATTACTTTTTCCTTCAAGAAATTAAAGAAACAATAAAAGGAAATATCAAAAGTTCCCAAAAATCTATCGTGTTATTTGCATTGATCCACTATATAAACATAATATCTACATACATGGAATTTGATTGGAGGCTAGTCTCACTTCAGATGTGTGTACAATGTTTCATGTTTCTGTTAATAATGTATTGTATTAAGTGTCCATTTCATTATACTATTCAGATTTATCATAAATAATTGAACATGCACATGTATTTTAAGTTCCTTTAAAGAGGGGTAGAGGTGGGGTCACATTTGAGCATTTAAAATTTAATTTTACTTGAAAGTAACGCAATAGTTACTTTCTTAAGTAACTAGTTACTTTTAAAATTTGTAACTGAGTAACTAATTTAGTTACTTTTTGGAAGAAGTAACTAGTAACTGTAACTAATTACTTTTTAAAAGTAACTTGCCCAACACTGATATTAATACAGTAAGGTTATGCGTATTTGGCGTGCTGTCTGGGTGGAGGGCTCCGAGCTCAGGATGTGGCCCGAACCCAGAGTACTCCCCACAAAACAAGAGAGCAAAAGGACAGCCTCCGGACTACGAACCCCCCAAAATGCAGAGATTTGGCGGGCTTTTTTTTCAAGCGTGGTTGTTGACCAGGAGATTTCGCGTTGCCTCTGGCAGAAGCGGAGGAGCAGGCAGGTCCTATTGGTTAATAGATGACGAAGAAGCGGTTACGATGTCGGGAAGACAGGTTCTACCGTTTGCCTGTGAGATGTAATGATTTATTGACTAAATACGTAATGTGACCGCTGGGAGGCTGAGGCTCGTTGGACAGATAGGGGAAACTAATTATATCCCTGCGTCCGCTGGAAGACTGGGCTTGCTGGACGAAGAACAGAAAGAGATGGATGCATACTGCGTCCGCTGAGAGACTAGTGCTCGCTGGACAGACAGAGGAAACAAATAGGTATTTACAGTGTCCGCTGGGTGACTGAGGCTCGCTGGACAGGTAGAAGAAATTAGATATTTACTGCATCCGCTGAGAGACTAGTGCTCGCTGGACAGACAGAGAAACGAATAGATATTACTGCGTCCGCTGGGAGGCTGAGGCTCGCTGGACAAACAGGGGAAACCAATGGATATTTCTGCGTCCGCTGGGAGACTAGTGCTCGCTGGACAGACAGGGGAAAACTGATAGATATTTTCTGTGTCCGCTGGGAGACTAAGGCTCGCTGGACAGACAAAGGAACAAAGTAGATGTAACTGAGTCCGCTGTGAGACTAGGGCTCGCTGGACTGATGGAGGAGACAAATAGGTATTTTCTGCATCCGCTGGGAGACTGATGCTCGTTGGACCGACAGAGGGAAAAAGAAAAAAATAGATATTCACTGTGTCCGCTGGGAGACTAGTGCTTGCTGGACTGATGGAGGAGACAAATAGGTATTTTCTGCATCCGCTGGGAGACTGAGGCTCACTGGACAGACAGGGGAAACGAAAATATATGTATATATATATATATATTTTTTTTTGCGTCCGCTAGGAGACTAGACTCGCTGGACAGACAGATGAAACGAAATAGATATTTACTGCGTCCGCTGGGAGACTAGTGCTCGCTGGACAGACAGAGGAAACAAAATAGATATTTACTGCGTCCGCTGAGAGACTAGTGCTCGCTGGACATGCGGGCGGAAACAGAGCAGATACGTGGTTTATTCGATGAGGGTTTAGTGGGCTTTTTTGATATGGAATCGGTTGGTTCTTATGTAGCTTTGGAAGACATCTGAGGACCACATTCCTAGAGCTTGGATCTGCTGCTGGGAGAGACCTTTTTGAGCTGCTGAGGTTGCTGCCCCAATGCGGAAAGAGTGGCTTGAGAAGTTTTTTGCTGGGAGTCCTGAGTGTTGGAGAACGGATTTGAGATATTTCTGAAACCAGAAGCATGTCACTGGTTTGTTGGATTTGTCTATGAATAAGGGATCGAGATGGGATTTAGCTTGGGAAGTTCTCCACTGGAGGTATGCCAGAACGGATTGGAATGGTTGGATTGGTGATGAGAGTTTGAAAATGTAAATGAAATGGCCTTTTTTGGTTTGATCTGTCTTACTTTGTTTAATCAGATATGATATGGTTTCGTTGTCTAGGACTGATTAATCTGAGATGGTGGGGTGGGTTTTAGGATCGAATTTGGAGGTGATGGCGAGTTCCGAGCATCTAAGGAAACCGAAAAAGGCTAAAATAAACATGGCGTCTAATGTGCCGGCGATATGAAGAGACTGGTAGCCGGTGCGGAGGGTGTAAATGCATTGGGTCAGGATATCTGATGTTATGGGTTGTCTGGTGTCGGGACGGTTTGGCTGGGATCGTTGAATTCCTTTGATTAAGAGGGAGGTTTGTGAATTATTTATCTCGGGTGAGGGGGTGTTGTACATCAGTTTGTGGAAAAACTGAATGCCACTCAGATACACTTTGATAGACCCGACTTGAAGGCTCTTGATGCTGTTAAGGTAGGATATGAATGAAGTGATTGTGAGGAGAGAAAAGTCTGGGAATGGTAAGTTATAGGATACGTGGAATGTTTTAAAACATCTCCACGCGGTCACGAAGGTTTGGAGGGTTCTGGGGAAAACTGCTTGGAGGATGGTGTCGAGTGATGTGTTGAGGAGGGATTTCAGTTCTGAATATGGAGGAACGGGCGTTGGGAAATAGTCTGCCCCTGGAGCCAGCGTCCTGAATTTCTGAAACAGAAAGTGAGAGAGAGAGTCAGCGATTTGGTTTTCTGATCCCGGAACGTGTTTAGCGACTAAGATGAATTGGTCACACGCTGAGATCCAGGTGAGGCGTCTTAAAAGAGGCAGTATAGCCTGTGAATGAGAGCGGCCTTTATTAATGCAATGCACTGTTGCATCGTTGTCGCAATGCACCAGAATGCTGCTAGTGGTCAATTCTTTTCCCCACAGAAAGGCTGCTACTACTATAGGGTAAATCTCAAATAATGCAGAGGATAGAGGTATGTCCTGTAATTGTGGTGGCCAAGGAGACGCGAACCAGTGACCTTGGTAAAATCCTCCGAAACCAACTGAGGGGGCGGCGTCTGTGAACAATCGGATATCGACTGGGGACGAAATGAGGTGGCGGTAGAAAAGGGATAGGCCGTTCCATTGGTTTAGGAATGTTAACCATAACTTGAGTTCATCGCGACATGCTTGGGTTATAGAAATGCGGTCCTCTAGTGCGTGGACGGAGGACGCGAGCGAGAGGAGGTGCGAAATGAATGGACGGCCTTGCGAAATGATGCGCATAGCGAAATTTAGGTGGCCCAACAGGAATAGTAGTTCATGTTTAGAACAATTTGGGTTGTCGATGAGGGTAGATGAGACTAAGATGATTCTGTCGATTTTCTCTTTGGGCAGGGATGCTTGGAATTTGTCTGAATCCAATTTAATCCCGAGGAACTCGATGGATTTGGCCGGAGAGCGGGCATACTGCACCCGGTTTAAAGCCATTTTCGAGGCCTGTCAGCAGGTATTTGGTAAATTCGGGGTCCGGATGATGAGCTAGTTCAGTGTGCATACGTGATATATTTACAAGAGTCGATAAGTAATTTTTTGAATTTTTATTAGCAGATTTGTACACTGGGCACACGAAGCGGGCATGTGCGCCGTCGCAGAAACTACAAAAATGTAGGCAGCGCGATTTGGTGCATTTGCCAGCATTAAACTGGTTGCAGGGCTGCCTGCTTCCTTCAAAGGAGGGGTTTTTAAATTTTTGATTTGCTACGGCTGTTGCAGGACGTGGCACATAGCTGGTGGATCTCACTGGGCTGGTTCCGGAGTAGGGTGGAACAGAAAGGATTAACTTGGGGGCACAACATGGTTGAGTGTGCCACTGACCTGCAGACTGCACAGGAAATGTACAGCCCAAAACACCCTGCTGTGGAGATCCTGGTCGAGAGCCCCCCAGTATGTGCACTGGTTCCACTGGGCGACTCACACTGCACTCTTAGCTGCAAAGAGTTTGTGATAGGTGTAGAAATGCCCGCCCCCATAGGACAGTGCGAGCTCTGCTATTATTGCCAAATAATCATTCAGTTTGCGCCGCCTGTGGGGGAAAGCTGAACAGATAATCTCTGTGTATCTAGCGAAAGCGATAGTAAATTCAGGAAATGACAGTAGGCGGGATGAGTGGATGGTTGGATTTTTTAAAGTGACTGAGAAGTCCCCGCAGTCTATTTGCCTGTCTGATTGGGCTGCGGGGAGCAGAGAGAGTAGAGATTAAAGATCTACATCCATACCTGCGAGGATCTGTGCCTGGATGTTTTGTGACACAGGAGGTGGTTCCATTGCGACGGCATTAGATGGAATAGGCATCGGTGTTGCTGTGAAAAGAGAGTATTGATTTTTTGTTTGGAGACAACAGCTGGGGAGGGTATGCGCCGGGTCTGTAAATATCATCGGTGGCCTCACGCTTTGATGACCTGTTGAGGTTTGAAAAGAAAAGTTAGTTGGATGATGTTGAGGAAAGGAAGGGTGATAGGATGGATTATAGGCATGAGCTGCCAGCGGGGGCGGGCCCGCTCTTGTCTGAGCTACAGGAGCTGCAGGCCACTGGAAGTGGGCGGGGTTATAACCAGGTGGGTGGGATTGTTGATATAGTTGGGCCTGTCCAGCTAGCGTTGTTAGCTTCGCGCTAGCATCTGCGAGAGGAGCTGGAGGCCACTGAAAGGGAAAAGAGTTATGAACGGCGTGAGTGCCTGAGCGAGTAGCTGTGGGGGGGCTGCTGGGCCCGGCGTCATGCTGCGCTGCTGCGGCGTAAGCGGTGGTGGAGGGCTGGGTCTCTTCGGGAAGTGAACCTGCCCTGTCGGACTGAGGAGGGCGGCCCAGGCTCGCTGAAGGCTTGTTCCTCCGTGTCGATTGATGAAGCGAGATGGATCTTGTGCGGGAACTTGATGGTGGTGACTGGACCGGTGAGTTTTGGGCAGTGCGGGATTTGCTTTGTCTGTGGGTCGTCTTAGGCGTTGCTTGTAACGAGACATACAGATCATACAGCTCCGCTTTGTGCATTTTCCGTGAAGCCTGTATGTCTACATTCTCAGCGCTTTCCTTAGTCCAGCTACGGTCCATTTCCCGATAGGTGGGATCGTCGGGTGGCCGAGCGGTAGGAGGATGCTGGAGAAGTTGGGAGTCTTGCTGGGGGTGGTGAAGGCTGTTCTCGGCGTCTTGGTGAGCGCAGGTCTAATAGGGCTGGTGTGCGGCAGCGAGAAGAAGGCGAATGCGAAGGTGCATCCCTGGCGATGTTCACTTCTTCATCAGATGAAGAGCTTGGTTTTTGCGACATGGTTTGCAGAGAGGAGAGCTGAAGAGCTGTTGACTGCTGAAAACTGTCAATGAACAGAGGTAGGTTCTGCTGTTATTTATACCTTGTCATGAGTTGATTATTGGTCTCCACTTAACAATGTTAATCAGGTTAATGAACTGCGACTGCTCCTCCCGAACTTTGTTATAAAACTACATTAAATAACACAAATGTATCTAAACCCATTTTATTAAAGGAACTCTCCACTTTTTTTGAAAATAGGCTCATTTTCCAACACACCTAGGGCCCTATCATACACCTTGCGCAATGCGACACGAGGTTTGCTAGTTTCAGTCCGGCGCCGTTCGCATTTTTCCATCCAGCGCCATGTCTTTTAATTAGCAAATGCATTTGTGCGCCCATGGGCGTGCTGGTCTAAAAAAGTGGTGTGTTCAGGTGCATTGCTGGCGCATTGCTAATTTAAGTAGCCCGAGAATAGACTGCGCCATAGACCAACTCAAATGTACACGCTGCTTATTAAACACATGGATGCACAGCAGCACACAAACATGCCAGATATTAAAAGTTAAAGGACTGCAATGCATAAAAATTTTCTGTAGGCTAAGTAAATATAAATGCCTACATGTCATAATGGATGGTCATCGCATGTATCAGAATTAGGCTATCTATTTGCTCACACACTAGCAGCTCCATTTCATCTTGGAGATGCGTTCTGTCTTTGTGCTTGCCAAATTCCGCCGTGTAAATAGTAAATCCTTCATGGCATGAGCGCGACTGGCTCTTAAAGGGAATGAAAGATGAGACTCTGATTGGTTTATTGCACATTACACCCAAAAAAACACCCATTACTCATTAAGAGAATAGGGACAACCCGTTTAGACCATGCGCCCAGGCACGTCAACCGTTTTTCCATCGTTAAAATAGCAAAAGTGGATTTGGACATGCCTTGAGTGCACCTGCACCTTCAGCTTTACACTTTGTGTTTAGATCATTCAAATAGGGCCCCTAGAGTTAAACAGATGAGTTTGACCATTTTCTAATCCATTCAGCTGATCTCCGGGTCTGGAGGTAGCATAGCTTAGCTTCTTAGACCGCTAGCTTCTTGTTCAAAAGTCACCAAAGAGTTTCTATATTTCCCTTTAAGTGTTAAAATAGGTTACAGGACTTGTTACCACCAAAGTGGGCAGAAGACCATTGATAATGTGAACATTTCACTTTAGTTTTCATGCTGTTAATAATAAACTATCATTATCAAGAATTTATTTGGATTTTGTATTATTATGGCAAAAGTAATTTTGCTTACTTGAGTTCTGTTCAATAGCTTACTACTGTTTCATGGGGCTGCAGTAATAAGGACCCCTTACACATACTGATGCTTCACACATGATTTGTTTATTAAACATTCAAACAAATTATAAACCCTTTTTAATTGCAAAAATCACTTGACATTTGCAATTATGGAGTGGATCCATGGGAGATATGCTGAAATCTTTGCATAAACTTCAGGTCGTTTACGACTGTTGCAGGCTTTTGGGTCACCAAAGGAAGTGACACCGACTGCAGTGTCTCCACAAACCAAAGGACCTCCTGAATCCCCCTGTGAAGAAACACAGATCAATGACTGAAGTGATACTTCTCACTATGGATGGTCTCTAACTGATATTGTTTTTACATACACTACAGCTTCCTCCATGGCCGTAGACACATATCATATGTGAGGCTGAGTAGAGTTCCTTCCATTTATTTTTGCATTCTGTGTTATTCATGATCTTCACATCTACTTCCATGAGAAGATTGCTTCTTTTCCCTTTTAATCTCAGTCTTCCCCAGCCGGCAACACTGCAGACAGAATCAGCTTCGATGTCTCCCTCTTGTGTTGGTATGGAAATCTTCTTCACAATCTTGTTTTGTTCGACTTCTTTCTCTAACTGTAATGCAGTAACATTATCATCATTAAAAGAAAGGCAGAATCATATATTATCTCAATATTATTATTTTAATAACAGTCAATTGAACTACTGTTACCCTCAAAAGCATAATGTCATTCAGCAAAGTTTGAGTGTTAAAGTCCGGATGAATGTGGTAGGACTTCACTTTAATGCGGACGGACCCTTTATCATTTTTTAAGTCATGTGCACCAACCACAGCTGTTAGCCCCTTATTACTGTGTAAGAAAATATTGTTAGTATAATGAACAATCCCATCATTATAGAAGGTTTTATTTATTTATTTATTGTTTATTCTAATAATTGCAGTTCATACTAAATTGCAGTCTTACTTGCAATGTGCAGCAGTCAAGACAAACTCATCAGAAATGAGGAATCCACCACAGACATGTTTAAAGTACTTCTGAAGAGAAACCATGTAAGGTCTGGAGTGGGGTTTTGCTTCTGTGCCATTCACTATACCCACATTCACACGAGCTGAGAAAGAGAGAGAACTATTAATCAGCTTATTCAGTACATACCAGTTAGTATAATATACTGTTATATAATGAGTCTCACCAGTGAAGGTCAGGTGTGGCAGCAGAGAGGCCAGCAGGAGCAGAGAGATGATGGTCATCATGAAGACAATCAATAAGCTTTTGTTCTCAAAACACTGTATAATTATAAAGATGGGTGGAGACATTAAGCTTTCTGTAAGTAATTTTTTCTCAGCTTGAGGTGTCAAGTACATTAACACTGATAGTGAGATGATATTATTTGTGTTACTTCTTGTCAACTGCATCAACTATTGCATGTACAATAAACAAGATGTGAAATATGCATGAGTGTTGCTCTGGATGTCAGAATATGGAAATGGATTTTTGTAATTATTTGTTTTGTAGCTATATTGAAAAGGAGCATATTTAAACATTTACAAATAGGCCCCAATTTTTCTTTGTGTGACAAGTGGAAATGAATGATGTTGTGATCAACATTGCTGTTGACTGAGCTTAACATGTACTGAAACCAAAATATTCTTTTAAATATAGATCATACTTTTAAATATTTTGTGTAGTGTTCTGATGATGTGTGAAGTTCTACAGAATGTAAATACACAATCATTTATTTTTTACTAAGTTGTTTTACAATTGTTTCTTAATTTATTATAGTCTGTATTGCAAAAGCAGAGCAGTTTCATATTCAAGATGGATATGGATCTGCAAAGAAGTACAACTTGGGTTGGGTTCGCAACTTATTTTTATGTTGCATTATTTGCCTACCAGATAATACATTGATAATACACTGGCATTGTTCATTGGTAGGCATCAACCAATAAAATGTCATTTTTTGCACCAAAGCCCCACCCCCATCTCTGCGCTCTCACATGTGCATATACAAGTGCACAAGTGAGTTCTGCAACAGGAATACCACAAAGTCAGAGCGCTAGGATTTGAACTTGTACTGCCAGATCTGAGAGGTTGTAAGTGCTGATTTGACGTTGTGCAGCGAAACAGAAGTAAAGTGCGAAAGTAAATATGTTGAAAACATTTGTGTATGTCATTTTCTTTGTCTGAATGTCATTCTACTCATTAGTAACTATTAATCTACAACTTCCAATTCAAAACACGGGTGATTTGATTATTGTTTGTGTTCCAAAGTACTCTTGAGCCCATGTGGTTATATTTAACACCACGGCATGACGGTTTCTTATGCAATGCCATCTGAGGGCTCAAAGGTCATGCTCATTCACCTGAGGTTTCCTACCTTGCATTAAACAAACTGAGATTTCTCTGATTCCCTGAGTCTTTTCACAATATTATGCAATTGTGGTCGGTGAACGACAAAATTTATTTGCGATTTCGCATTGAGAAATGCAATTTTTGATATGTTTGACACTATTCTCATGAACTTTGGCACAAAGTGGTGACCCGTGATCCAGCTTTGCTTGCAAAGTCTGAGATGTTGCTTTATACCCAAACATGATGAACAAGTGTGGCAGCAGAGAGGCCAGCATGAGCAGAGGGATGATGGTCATCATGAAGACAATCTGAGACAGTGAGCTCCGTGTAAGCCTTTTTTTCTCAGCTTGAGGTGTCAAGTACAGTAACACTGATAGTAAGAAGATATTGTTTGTGTTACTTCTTGTAATTTGACTGCATCAACTATTATATGAAACCACAATATACAAGATGTAAGATATGCATGCGTGTTGCTCTGAATGCCCCGACTTCTTTCAGATTGTGTTGCAGCCATCAGAATCAAAATTTGCTTATATTTACAAAAAACATTTAAGATGGTCAGTTTGGAAAGCTTTTCTTTGTACTTTTGTCAATTAAATAAAAATGAAAGAGAATGAACAAATCACAGATTCTTGATTGCATTGCATTATTCAAGACGTCCCAACTTTTTTGAAATTGGGGTTGTAGATGGGTCAATTGTACAGCTTGGTGGATCATTTGTACTTTCATTTGAAATATTTGGATAGGACTATTAGATTATACTTGCCTGAGCCTGATGTGTTTTCTGCTAATCAGACATTTTTATTTTATTTTTTTTATAAACAGACAGACTTAAAGCTTATATTTCTGAAAGTGATGCACAGTTAATTAAATATCTATATTTCAAGACCTAATGGTTAGAGAGTCTGACGTGTTGGAGTCTTGTACCAGTAGGGATTGCACTATAGGTGTGGATAGTGAAATTACAGCGCTTTCTCCCACCTACAATACCACGACTGAGGTGCCCTTGAGCAAGACACTGAACCCCCAACTGGCTGCCCACTGCTCCAGGTGTGTGTTCACTGCTGTGTGTGTGCACTTAGGAAGGGATAAATGCAGAGCACTAATTATATGGGTCACCATAGTCTACTTCGCCACATGTGACGTCACTTTCACTTTCACATTAAATAAGTCTAATCTATGTAAGAATATACTGTACTATTTTCAAAACATGTTTTTTGCGTTGTCCACACGTGGACGCATAAATTGTGACATAATCCAAATGCAATCTGCAAGTCTTGCATTAGCATTTTCGCTTACGTGAACGCACAGTGCCTGTCATATTTCAAATTAAAAAAAAATATACCATTTGCAAATGCATTTCCCATGTCTTACGAGTTATGAGCCTGTCATATTTAAATAACAATATTCTGCATGTATAACTTGCCAAAACTCAAATGGAATCGCAATTCCTTTTGCATTTGAAGTGCCGATGTCTACACGGAAAGCTGTCAATCAATGCTCGGCTATACTACTGGGCGTGTTTGTTTTTGGAAGTGACGTCACTCACAGACGACCGTGCCGAATGCTTTGATCAACGAAGGTAAAACATTTTCCCCCAAATGCAGCTAACAGTGTAGCATCATTTTCTGTTTTTTATTTATTTATTTATTTATGTGCATCAATATTGGAGTGTAAACAGACTTAGAGGCAGGTGCTCTATTATAAGATAGGAATAAGATATTGGTGCCAAATAAGTAAATACGGGTATGTCTGTTTGTTTTTGTGCCTCAGTCGGAGTGCGAACAGTAAAAGATCTTGAGGCAGGCGATGCGCTCTCTATTACACGGAATTTCCTGCGCCATGCATTTTTTACCTTCTTGTCTTCTCGTGATCTCGACATAACAAAAGTTGTTTTCTAGTCATCACAATTTATTTCTCTCACGAATCCAACATAACGAAACTTGTTAAACTAAGTTACACAACTGCACCAGCAGGTGGCAGTATAAAACTACTGATGGGGAGTTTTATACTGTATCATCTATAGCTTTTCGGTTAAAAACCTTTTTTTTCTTTCTACAAATTCCTTTGTATGATGTAAAAGGCTTGAAGCCACCAAACACATGTTCCTAATTTTTAGTAGGAAGCTGTACATGAATGAAAATAAAATAAAATTAATGAGCATCACCAAGAAGTCAACCAAGTAAACTAATGTGAAATGACTTTTAACATGTGCCCTCCATGTAAAATAGTATTTTCCATATGGATGTGACAATGAGGACACATCAACTCAGATACTTGCCATGCCTTACTTTTACTGAAAGACTTATTGAAGAATTTGAGAAAATATTTCTTCCTTATTTTTCATAAAGTTACAAAAAATTTCTAATGTTTTGTTGGATCCATGGAATGTTAATATACACATTTGGTTTCTCAGGTGAATTGCAGCGAGAAGTGTGATGAAATTACATATGTCATAAACTTATATTTTATTCACATTCGAATATAGATGAGACATTTTGAAATGTCATGCCAAATATTGGCTCATTTTGGATTTCATGAGAGCTACACATTCCAAAACAGTTGGGACAGGTAGCAATAAGAGGCCGGGAAAGTTAAATGTACACATAAGGAACAGCTGGAGGACCAATTTGCAACTTATTAGGTCAATTGGCAACATGATTGGGTATAAAAAGAGCTTCTCAGAGTGGCAGTGTCTCTGAGAAGTCAAGCTGGGCGGAGGATCACCAATTCCCCCAATGCTACAGAGAAAAATTGCAAAGAGTTCTGAAAGAATTGAAAGATTCAGAGAATCTGGAACAATCTCTGTGCGTAAGGGTCAAGGCCTGAAAACCATACTGGATACTCGTGATCTTCGGGCCCTTAGACAGCACTGCATCACATACAGGAATGCTACTGTAATGGAAATCACAACATGGGCTCAGGAATACTTCCAGAAAACATTGTCGGTGAACACAATCCACCGTGCCATTAGCGTTACCGGCTAAAACTCTATAGGTTAAAAAAGCCATATCTAAACCATCCAGAAGTGATCCAGAAGTGCAGGCATTTTCTCTGGGCCAAGGCTCATTTAAAATGGACTGTGGCAAAGCGGTCATCTGTTCTGTGGTTAGACTAATTAAAATTTGAAGTTCTTTTTGGAAAACTGGGACGCCATGTCATCCGGACTAAAGAGGGCAAGGAAAACCCAAGTTGTTATCGTTGCTCAGTTCAGAAGCCTGCGTCTCTGATGGGATGGGGTTGCATGAGTGTGTGTGGCATGGGCAGCTTACACATCTGGAAAGGCACCATCAATGCTGAAAGGTATATCCAAGTTCTAGAACAACATATGCTCCCATCCAGACGTCGTCTCTTTCAGGGAAGACCTTGCATTTTTCAACATGACAATGCCAGACCACATACTGCATCAATTACAAAATCATGGCTGCGTAGAAGAAGGATCAGGGAACTGAAATGACCAGCCTGCAGTCCAGATCTTTCACCCGTAGAAAACATTTGGCGCATCATAAAGAGGAAGATGTGATAAAGAAGACCTAAGACAATTGAGCAACTAAAAGCCTGTATTAGACAAGAATGGGACAACATTCCTGTTCCTAAACTTGAGCAACTTGTCTCTTCAGTCCCCAGACATTTGCAGACTGTTAAAAAAGAAAGGGCGATGCCACACAGTGGTAAACATGGCCTTGTCCCAACTTCTTTGAGAAGTATTGATGCCATGAAATTTAAAATCAACTTATTTTTCCCTTAAAATTATAAATTTTCTCAGTTTAAACATCTGATATGTCATCTATGTTGTATTCTGAATAAAATATTGAAATTTGAAACTACCACATCATTGCATTCTGTTTTTATTCACAATTTGTACAGTGTCCCAGCTTTTTTGGAATCGGGTTTGTATGCATAAAAGGACTGCAACTTGAGTTTATTATATTTTAGAATCCTATGTTGCTCTGTCTAATGTAAAATGAATCATGTCAAATATTTTAAATGGGAGTAGTTCTTCTGTGTGAATGTGTTTACTAACAACTACTATTTGTTAAAAGCTTAATGACTAGATAATGATTGGAGTCAGTCTAACCACATGAAAGCTTTACTTAGTAACACTTTTCAGCTTTACCACAGAGCAGTGCTGCTTTCATGTCAAGATAGACCCCAACACTTTTCTGCATGTCTTGACTCATTTTGAAAGTTTTGCAGTGGCCACGCGTCATCTTACCAGAACATGTTGATTGCAGAACATGTATATGCTTGTAAACACATTTTGTTTTGGGCATCTCTTTTGGTTTGCAGAACGTTTTGCAGTTACTGAGCAGCTAAACTAGTATGCCCACTAGCATAATACAAGTAAAAAGTTATCAAGCATATTTAGGGCAAATAAACAGTTAAAACGGACACAAATGACAAGCAATAGAACAAAGCAATAGAAGAGACACAAATAAAATAAACATTGCTTTATTTTTTTGGGATAAGCATATCTAACAATAGTATTCAGGCAAGAAATTCCCCAAAATTTTGGGAAATTTTTGCTTGTATTTTTGTTGTAGTTCTTGTTGTCTGATTAACATTAATGATATAGACAACAGCAGGGTACTGTCACTTTAAGACCTAATGCACCTGTCTAATATACTGACACATCTCTTATTTTTGTCATGATTCTGGACCCGGTGTTTCTCCCTCTCACCACCAGAAGGCGCCATTTCCCCATCTCCCGGACTCATTCACCTTCACTCCACACACCTGTTCACCCACTCACACACACACACACCTGGTGCCCATTGTCAAGGACTATATATTCTCCACTCTCACACCACTCTGTCTGGCTGGATTAATCGTTAATGGTTGATCGTGTAGGTGTATTTCGTGTCTTAGTTGAATGCCGAGGTGTATGCATGTTTGCCTATGTGTTTCTGTTTCGTTTTTGCCTTGTTGGCCTTTTTCTTTATTAAAAGAAGTAATTTCCCTGCATTTGGACCCAGACCCTGTTTCTTCCACGGCGCACTCTACGCTGTGCCATGAAAAATTTCTCCCAACTGTTTACATTCACGAAGACATAACCGATTTTGTGATGACAAAAATGTGCATTTTAAAATATTTTATTGTGTGTTTGACCATTTATGCATGCACCTGTAGCCCAAAATATACTTTGCTTCACCCAGTTCTGCTCTATTTGGGAGCTCGCGCACAGAAAGAATAAACTCTTTACTTTCTCATTCATCTATTATTCTTCATTGTGTGGTCTTAAAAAAAAGTATTGCCAACTGAAAGCTGCACAGATATTTTACATTCAAAAAATAAAAAGGGCACATTTATAGGACATAAAAGATCACAATCTCTATGTTTCCTTTGAAAAGTAGGTTGTGAATGTCTTAAAGATCGATTGAGATAAAAAAATCATCACCCACAATGAGAACTTTTATAGTAACTAATATGATTGCATATGCTCTTTCTGGAGGAATTCCCCCTCCCCCAACAAATCAATTGCTTGTGTCTAAAGGCCTTTTAGAATGAAGCTTAAAATATACATGTATTATTTTTAAAGCAGGTAAGTGTCTTCTTATTTTTTTTCCCCAGTGCTACGTATATTTTCTTGTACGCATATTTTCTTGTGTAACTTAGGATGTGGTGGTGGTGGTGAACTTTAGCACTGGTTGAGAATTGAACAGCCCCCTAACTAGTTTCGCTCACTCTGAAGTGGCGCTTTAGAAAGAAAAAATGCAGAGTCATTGCTTATTGTGTTTTTTTGTTCTTTTCGCCGTTTTATTGAAAGGTCTGACAGCTAGCATTTACAAGACACCTTAAAGCTGAGCTTGACATACTGCACAACAAAACAATGCATTTTCATAGCATCAAGCACCTCCTTTGATCACCTCATTGATCCAGCGTCTGAATTTTGAAATTTCAGTGTAAACATTGGGAACATTTGGGTAGTCACAGCGTCCTCTCATGTTGAAAGAAACAATTCCCAACTGCTGTCCCACTGCACACCAACGGTCCACCCGAATCACCCTGCAATGACAATCCATTTGAGATTTATTCCAGACACCTTTTATTGAGTTTAGAAGAATATAGACTTACAAAATAGGAACTCCAAAATATTGCTTTAGACGTACCTGACAAGCGCCACTTTTGGTCTCGTAACCCCCAGCACACAGGATGTTTTGGGGAAGATCCACGTTCTCTTTTTTCCACATTGTCTGGCAGGTGGAGGAGTTGATAGGTGACACATCTGTCACCAGCAGATCGTTCACCACATTTCCCTGTTCAATTTGACCCCATCCTGCAACCTGGCACTTGGTCTTTGACTTCAGGGGTTTGGCTTTGCTCGGTATTTTGATGGTTTTCACACCTTTGCCGGTTTTCAGCTTCTTAGACAGCTAATAATTTCACGAATGAAAAATGTGGTCTTTGTGTTTACCATTATATGTTTATATATATATATATATATATATATATATATATATATATATATATATATATATATATAATTTTATAATTAAAATAGAAATGTATGTACAGTATTATTATTACATTCTAAAATAAAATATAAGTATTTAATTATACATATTTAATAATAATATTGCTATATTTTATAATATATTTAAATTTATGGATGAACATTGTACCTTCAGAAGCATGATGTCATTCCCAGTTTTGGGAGTTTCGTAGGATGGGTGCTTATGTCTATTTTGCACTGGATATCTTTTCAGATTTGCTCCTTGTGGACTGATGTTGTGGGTGCCCAGGATCACAGTCATGTTACCACTTTATTCATATTATGAACATAATTGCATATTAGTAAACCATTTAGTTGAACACCACATATTCCAGGTTAACAGTTGGCTTTACCTTTTATCGCAGTGTGCCGCTGTGAGCACATAGCTCGGGTTGATCAGGAATCCTCCACATTTGTGTTTTCCATTAATCTGCACTGATGCCATGTACAGCATGGAGTTCTTCTTGGCTTTTTTGCCATTGATGATATCGGCTCCAAATGTGCCTAAGCAAATAAAGATGAACATTTGACATAACAAGAAATCAATTCAGTTATCATTTTATAATTAGTTAAGCATGATTTTACTAACCAGTCAGTATAAAGCTCGTCAGTGCAACTGACAGCAACAGGCCATACGCCGCACTCATCTTCATAACGCGCTGCTGTTACGACCAACAGTCATTTATACAGCTCTCTACCACAAGACACATCCTGACATTCAGTGATGACGCAAAATGCAGAACTTGCTACTTTTCTCCAAATATGTTTTGCTTTCCTTCAATACAAGATCTTCTCCAGCATATCTTGGTAAAACTGATGTCTTTCAGGTTTAGTTTAATTTCTTTGGCAGCAATGTCATGGCTTATTTACAATTTATATATATATATATACAGTATTGTTCAAAATAATAGCAGTACAATGTGACTAACCAGAATAATCAAGGTTTTTAGTATATTTTTTATTGCTACGTGGCAAACAAGTTACCAGTAGGTTCAGTAGATTCTCAGAAAACAAACAAGACCCAGCATTCATGATATGCACGCTCTTAAGGCTGTGCAATTTGGGAATTAGTTGAAAGGGGCGTGTTCAAAAAAATAGCAGTGTCTACCTTTGACTGTACAAACTCAAAACTATTTTGTACAAACATTTTTTTTTTTCTGGGATTTAGCAATCCTGTGAATCACTAAACTAATATTTAGTTGTATGACCACAGTTTTTTAAAACTGCTTGACATCTGTGTGGCATGGAGTCAACCAACTTGTGGCACCTCTCAGCTGTTATTCCACTCCATGATTCTTTAACAACATTCCACAATTCATTCACATTTCTTGGTTTTGCTTCAGAAACAGCATTTTTGATATCACCCCACAAGTTCTCAATTGGATTAAGGTCTGGAGATTGGGCTGGCCACTCCATAACATTAATTTTGTTGGTTTGGAACCAAGACTTTGCCCGTTTACTAGTGTGTTTTGGGTCATTGTCTTGTTGAAACAACCATTTCAAGGGCATGTCCTCTTCAGCATAGGGCAACATGACCTCTTCAAGTATTTTAACATATGCAAACTGATCCATGATCCCTGGTATGCGATAAATAGGCCCAACACCATAGTAGGAGAAACATGCCCATATCATGATGCTTGCACCTCCATGCTTCACTGTCTTCACTGTGTACTGTGGCTTGAATTCAGAGTTTGGGGGTCGTCTCACAAACTGCCTGTGGCCCTTGGACCCAAAAAGAACAATTTTACTCTCATCAGTCCACAAAATGTTCCTCCATTTCTCTTTAGGCCAGTTGATGTGTTCTTTGGCAAATTGTAACCTCTTCTGCACATGCCTTTTTTTTAACAGAGGGACTTTGCGGGGGATTCTTGAAAATAGATTAGCTTCACACAGACGTCTTCTAACTGTCACAGTACTTACAGGTAACTCCAGACTGTCTTTGATCATCCTGGAGGTGATCATTGGCTGAGCCTTTGCCATTCTGGTTATTCTTCTATCCATTTTGATGGTTGTCTTCCGTTTTCTTCCACGTCTCTCTGGTTTTGCTCTCCATTTTAAGGCATTGGAGATCATTTTAGCTGAACAGCCTATCATTTTTTGCACCTCTTTATAGGTTTTCCCCTCTCTAATCAACTTTTTAATCAAAGTACGCTGTTCTTCTGAACAATGTCTTGAACGACCCATTTTCCTCAGCTTTCAAATGCATGTTCAACAAGTATTGGCTTCATCCTTAAATAGGGGCCACCTGATTCACACCTGTTTCTTCACAAAATTGATGACCTCAGTGATTGAATGCCACACTGCTATTTTTTTGAACACATCCCTTTCAACTAATTCAACTAATTGCCCAATTGCACAGCCTTAAGAGCGTGCATATCATGAATGCTGGGTCTCATTTGTTTTCTGAGAATCTACTGAACCTACTGGTAACTTGTTTGCCACGTAACAATAAAAAAATATACGAAAAACCTTGATTATTCTGGTTAGTCACATTGTACTGCTATTATTTTGAACAATACTGTATATATATATTTCAAACTCGATTCCAAAAAAGTTGGGACAATGTACAAATTAAGAGTAAAAAAGGAATGAAGTAATCTCTTTAAATAATTTTACAAATCTTTAAAAACTTTTATTTTATTCACAATGGAATATTGATAACATATCAAATGTTGAAATGAAACATTTTGAAATGTCATGCCAAATATTGGCTCATTTTGGATTTCATGAGAGCTACACATTCCAAAAAAGACAGGTAGCAATAATTGGCCGGAAAAGTTAAATGTACATATAAGGAACAGCTGGAGGACCAATTTGCAACTTATTAGATCAATTGGCAACATAATTGGGTATAAAAAGAGCTTCTCAGAGTGGCAGTGTCTCTCAGAAGTCAAGATGGGCAGAGGATCACCAATTCCCCCAATGCTGCATTGAAAAATAGTGGAGCCATATCAGAAAGGAGTTTCTCAGAGAAAACTGCAAAGAGTTTGACGTTATCATGATTTACAGTGCATAATATCATCCAAAGATTCAGATAATATGGAACAATCTCTGTGCGTAAGGGTCAAGGGCGGAAAACCAAACTGGATGCCCGTGATCTTCAGGCCCTTACCCGACACTGCATCACATAGAGGAATGCTAGTAATCAGGCACTGGGCATTGCTTTCAACACTGTAATGTGGTTGTGGGATTTCCACAGTCTTTACCATGTCTTCCAAAATGGCTTTCCTAGAAATCTGAAAATGCAAATATGTAGTTATTAAATATGCATGTTAGGTCTTGTTCTTCTTGAGAAAATGTAATCACGACCAAACAGGTGTTGCTTTACGTTTAGAAGCATGATGCCATTACCCATCTCAACGTTTTAAAAAAATTTTTGTACAAATTTCTGAATCACATATCTTTTTAGATTTTTCTGTGGAGAAATGTCAAGGTCACCAAGAACAACAGTCATCTCTTTACTGGAATCAAATAAAACCTACAGGAGTCAAACTTGCATTTTCCTGAACTGTTTCCTGAATCATTATTTACTCATTCCAAAATCATAAGACTTTTTATTTTCCTTCGGTGGACCAAGAGCTTAGATATTTCATTCTGTGATGAATATGGCTCCAAAAAAATTTACCACTTACCAGCTGTAAAAACAAATATAGGAGATATCAGACATCCACCACATTCAAGTTTTTTTTTTTTTTTTTACTCTGCACTGAGACCGTGTATTGCAATAAACTTTTTGAAACCTTTTTCCCATTGATTATGTCAACTCCAACCACAACTATTAGGAAAAACAAGACATGAATAACTATAAACTCAAACAATAGCCCCTTTAATGGCAGAATGGTAAAGATGTGTAAAGATTAAGAATTCCTAATGAAAGAAGATACCTGTGATGAGCAGTGTGGTCCTAAAAAAAAAGAAAAAAAAAGAAAAAAAAAGGGGGAAGTCGTGGCCTAATGGTTAGAGGGTTGGACTCCCAATCGAAGGGTTGTGAGTTTGAGTCTCGGGTCGGCAGGAATTGTAGGTGGGGGTAGTGCATTAACAGCTCTCTCTCCACCTTCAATACCACGACTTAGGTGCCCTTGAGCAAGGCATCGAACCCCCAAATACTCCCCGGGCGCCGCAGCATAAATGGCTGCCCACTGCTCCGGGTGTGTGCTCACAGTGTGTGTGTGTGTGTTCACTGCTCTGTGTGTGTGCATTTCGGATGGGTTAAATGCAGAGCACAAATTCTGAGTATGGGTCACCATACTTGGCTGAATGTCACTTCCCTTTCACCCTTTCACCCCCTTTCACATCTGTGGCGAGCAGAATCGCAGTGATGTGTGTCATTGTCCTACTGTAACATTGAAAATGTGTCACTGACTTTTAAACTACTCAAAGTAAAAGAGCAGGCCTCCCTTCAGAGAAAACCACAACATTTTCTGGATGCTTCTTCTGTTAATTAAATGTAAAATGTGAAAGTTAGTTTAAGTTTAGTTCACCCTAAAATGAAAACGGTCATCTTTTACCAAGTTGTTCCAAACCTGTATAATTGTATTTCTTCTGTGGAACAAAAAAATGGGGTATTTTTGAAAACTGTGGTGTTGTTTTTTTTTCATACAATGAAAGTGAGTGCAGTCCAAGTGACCTGCAACCTTCACGTTACAAGTCCGGCTCTCTAAACATTAGGCCACGACTGCCCCCATCGTCCATTGTATAGACAATTTCCACAGAAGGAAAATGTCTCGAAAGTCAGTAAATGACATTTATTGGGTGAATTTTCCATTAATATCTATAAATGGTACATTTTTAGGTGGATTACCTGGAAGGTACACACACTTTTGTTTTGTTTTTTAAAACATTGCTCACTTGCTTTGAAAACCCTGTCCAACTGGGCAGAGCAACAGTGGTTCAACCAATGGTGTGAGTTTGGACAGAGCTGCCTGACCAATGGCATATGAAGAGAGGCTGTGATGAATCTCATAAACTTGCATATGCATCAAAATTTTATTTAAAATTTCTCTGCAAACCAGATCGTTTCTCACAGGGTCTCTGACCACATGCAATGAGCTCAGCCCCCACAGGAAACCAAGGCTGCAGAGAAGGGACAAAACCATCTTTCCACAGAAAAGTGTCACATCTGACAAATCAGTCTGAATCTTTTCAATAAATTCATAATGAAACCACACATATGATCAACAGACTACATTGTTTGAATAAAATGTTTATTAATCAAGTTCTTGCTTCACACCTTCAAGAATAGCTTTTATCCAACTTAGAAATTTGGAAATCTTGGTGTAGACATTTGGTCGTTTGGGTAAGTCACAGTTGTTTACCTCGTTGAATGAAACAACACCGACTGCGACATTATTGCACACCAAGGGTCCTCCAGAATCCCCCTGAGAAAAGTTTTGAAAGTTACAGGCCATGAATGAAATACAACTGTCACACTATTTATGATCTGTTGCTTTGTACCAGACAAAATCCTCCATGGCCACCTGCACACACCATACGTGAGATGGAGAAGTCTTTGTCCCAGTACTTCTTACATTCTTTTGCATTAATGATGGTGACGTCCACCTCCATAAGCTTAGTACTTGCTGCACCTTTGGTGGTTTTTTTCCCCCATCCTGCAACACTGCATTTGTCCTTGGTCTTGATGTCTTTATTTTTCTTTGGTATGGAGATCCAGTTGATGTTCTTGCTCTTTTTGACTTTTTCATGTAACTGCAGCAAGTAATGAAATCATTAATGCTGATCATTTTCAAAATGAATACAAATTGGATGACCAACTTTTTATTTTATTTTTATTTTTTGGTATTTAAGAGGATAATGGGATTATTAGGTTTGTTAGCATTTTTGTAATTGTTACATATGTATACTTTAAAACAATTTGCATGAAACATGAAAATACTAAATTATGCATAGTAAAAAGGTTCTGTTGATACAAAAATCTTATTTTGTCGCATATTTGATATTAAATCTTGTAATTAGAACAAAAGATTCTAATTACCACTTTCCCAATCCAAGTCACATATGTGTTGTGAAATCCAATTCAAATTCAAATTCAGTGTGAACAGTCAAATCAGGTTTCAAGTAGCCTTAATCAGATGTGAACCTAAATTAGCATTGTGTGCAATGTGAACAAAGCCCAAGGGAGTAGGACATTCATGATTCTTTTCTGTTCCTCAATTATGTTTAGCATACAGATAAGAAAACAATTATTTTATTGCAGTTTACTCTGCAAAACCTAGCTGAGTCATTTACCTGAAGTAGCATGATGTCATTTAGCAGACTTTTTGACTCATACCCAGGGTGGATGTGGTAGAACTTCACATCCATCTGGTGAGAACCTTGAGTGTAATCATGAGCTCCAACCACAGCTGTCAGCTTCTCTCCTCTGTCAAGATGAGGAAGAAAACATGCATTCATGTTTTACTGGTAAATGAAGACTGTTCAAAATACACTAAACCTAATGCATTTACATACTTTGCAATGATGCTCCCGTTGCAAATCCACAAACTTTAGCTCATACTCAAAACTCAAATTTAGCTTGTTAACTCTAGCTTTGGCTTAAGTTAAAGCACATTTTGTGTTCAAAAACAGTTGTTAGACTCCCTAAATTTAAAGGTTCCAAAAGCAATGCATTTGAAGAGCCATTTTTAATTCCCCAAAGAACCCTTCAGTGAAATGTTCTTAAAAGAGAATTTTTTTTCTTAGTGTGAAGACTTTTTAACAATCTAATGAAAATGTTGTGCAATGGAAATGTACCATATATTAAAGGTTCTTCATACATCCATCGATGCCAATAAGGATCCTTTATTTTTGAGATTTTTGTAGTCGTGGACCCATTTGTTTGCGTACTATTATAGCATGTGTCATTTACAAAGTGAAGACCCTTTTGCAGCAGTATGGGTCTCTTTTTGACTCACAGTGAGTACGCCCCCCCCCCCCCAAAAAAAAAACACTTACTCGTCAAAGCAGTGTGCAGCTGTCATGACAAACTGTTCAGATACAAGAAAGCCACCACATTTGTGTTTGTTATTACTTTGAATTGAAACCATGTAGGGTCTGGAATGAGGTTTGGCTTCTGTGCCGTTTACAATACCCACTTGCACAGATGCTAAAGAAAGAAAAGAGAAACATTTTTAAAAGTTGGTTAAAAGAGAAGTAGACTTTACTAAATGTTCAACTTACAGAGAAAACATAAAAAAACATTACATTTACATAGTTAGAATAAATGTAAAAGACATAATGCAATAGAAGTTAGTTAATTTCCATTATTTGTCTACCTGAAATAGTCAGATATGGTAGCAGGGTGACTAGCAAAAGCACGGAGATGATCATGATGCTGTTCTTGGAAGGTTTCTCTGGAGTGCTGAAGATCTCAGTGTTGATGGTGGTATTTAATGCAAAATGGGCTGGTTTAGCTACCCAATAGAGATCATACTTCCTTTATCACACCTTGATGTGGCTTTCATTTTGCACTGAAGTGGAAAAGATAGATCTTATGCTCGTGGTCTTAATGGGTGTAGAGTTTTCTTCCCCATGTATGACGTAATCCATGCCTATTGTTTCTTGTAAACTTAGATGTGAGAGATCAAGAGGTTAGAAAAACTGAATCAATGTGTCTATTTGGTTAGATCTCTTAAGGCTGATTCACACTTCACTTAGTGACACTAAAAAAGAGTAACAGACACGTTTTATGTGCTTTTCTGATACGTGTGTAACATCTGTTGGCATTGGTCAGTGCTTGTTTTAATCAACTGAACATGATGAATGTTAGATAGCACCAAACTGTTTGTTTGGTCTTGAAATGTCTGAGAAGAGACGTCCTGCACTTGGCTGGATCTCAGTATTTACATCCTAAATCACACTTTTTAGTTTACTTTACTTAATGTACAACAATTTATTGATTATAACTGTAATAATGTAGTACTATTTTAATAACAAAAATAGCTTGTACTATTTGTGTACTATGCTTTTGTTACTCAGAAAACTATTTGATTTGTATACAATTCTATCAAGTTCTAGTTCCCAGAATGCTTTGCTTCAGACTCTAGGAGTGAATGTTGAGTTGTTTTATATGTTTTTGCTTAAGGTTAATGTAGAGAGTGAGCTGTTAGCATTGTGATGGAGAGCAGAGCCTGTGGTTTGGTCGAAGATTGGTCTAGACACATTAAGACTACTCACTACTTTATTTAAAAAGCAGTTATAATTGCAGTTGTTGATACGGTGGTGGTCTCTCTGGTTATGTTAACACATGCATGTGAACTTGATAATTGTAACACTTACTCAACTGGAGAAACACTTACTTGGTCTGTTTAAGGTGGTTCGCATGTTTGATACAACTGAGAAGTTTCCGAAAACCTTACATTAGTCACCTGACAACTTAAAGTTGAGCATTTTGAATACACAGACATCCAGTATATTTCACCTAAACTGAATATGTTAAAACTAAACAAAAAAGTAAAGTAAAACTACTTTCAAAGGAAATAATTAGTCAACTAATTAGCCGCCGCCTTCTTTATTTTTATTATTTATTTATTTAATTATTTTACAAATTAAATCCTGGAGGTTTTTCGGGGCTTATTTTGTTTTATTTTATTTTATTTTGATATGTTCTGACTTTATTTTATTTTAAACTTTTGAGTTAAAAAATAACTTTAATTTAAAAACAGTAATTTATGATACCTTTTATTGATTCCTTTCCTTTTGGTGTTGACTGGAAATTGAGTGTATTACTAAGATGGAAAAAGTGAACTAATTTGAAATGACTTAGGACATGTTTCACACGTAATACTATAGTTATCTGTTGTGACAATGAGGACACTATGACTGATTAGAAATTCCATAATAAAAAATAATAAAAATCTTCCTTGTTTTCCATGAAGTTACTTAACATTTCTTATGATTTGGATCCATGGAACATATGCTTAAAAAATCTTAGTATACACATTATGTTTCTTACATGAATTACAGAGTTTAGAGTCACCAAAAGATGTGACACCAACTGCAGTGTCTCCACAAACCAAAGGACCTCCTGAATCTCCCTGTTAAGAAACACAGATCAGCACATCACTAGTAAAATCAGTTCATACATTATCATAAAGTCTGTGAATCATTTTGTTTTTCTACATACTCTGCAGGATCCACCACTGCCATATACCCAGATAATCTTTAAAGGGATAGTTAACCCAAAAATCTAAATTATGTCATTAATAACTCACCCTCATGTCGTTCCAAACCAGTAAGACCTCCGTTTATCTTTGGAACACATTTTAAGATATTTTAGATTTAGTCCGAGAGCTCTCAGTCCCTCTATTAAAACTGTGTGTATGGTATACTGTCCATGTCCAGAAAGGTAAGAAAAACATCATCAAAGTAGTCCATTTGACATCAGAGGGTCAGTTAGAAGTTTTTGAATCATCTAAAAATACATTTTGCTCCAAAAATAGCAAAAACTATGACTTTATTCATCATTGTCTTCTCTCCCGTGTCCAGGGGCGGACTAGCCATCTGTGTGATCTGGAGAATCACAGAACGGCCGGTACTCCAGGATGGCCGGCGGGCCGGCCCACCACCCGCCACGCACGCAGTCATCACCTGTTTTTTTCCCCACGCTAATCTGTTTTACACTCCAGTACTGTAGGTGGCAGTAATACACCTTTAAGTTGGAGGCCAGCTGCACTGGCCGTGGCCGCCAAGAAGAATAAGAAGTGGAAGAGTAGGAAGAAATGAACAGCAAAGACGTTAACGTTAGATAGAAGAAGCATAGAAACAAACAAACAATATGCATAACGTGGCCGCGGGTAAAATAAAACGGAAAGAAAAGGGTGGGGCTGAGAAGGCGAGAGAAAAAAAAGCGGAATTTAGATACTAAAGCCGCTAAATTTCCCAAACTAACTGAAATATATAGCAATATTCTCTAGAAGCAGCACCTCGCAGTTAAATATTAGCAGCAGTGAAGTGAGCCAGACAACAACAAGCCATCAGTGATGATGATGAGGGACAGAAAGATGAGCTGGTTCCACAGGCAGATCCAGATCCAAGTATGGAACATGAGAGGAGAAAGAGAAGTACTTGCTAGGGATGATGTTAGAATCATTTTTAATGATTACAGTAGTTAAAACAGCTAAACTTCAACATTTTAGCTGTAAAATGTCACATGCAGTAGCTAATATTAAGAAATATGTTGTGCTTTTACTTGTTGGTAATGTTGGTAACATTACAGTTAATGCTTACAAATTTTGAAGATTTTGAATACAGAAGTTACATTTGTAATGGTGTATTTTCATTTAGATGTGGTATTATTACCTGTGCAGTAAAATTAATTAATTAATTACTGCATAAATTAAGATTATTAAGTAACAAATTCATTTTAAGACAGCATAGAATATATTGTAAAATATAATGTTATAACAGCATATTATATAAACTATTCCTTGCCATCTTGGAATAAAACCTGTTTAAAAAAAAAAAATCCATTCCATCGTTGTTTATTCAGGTTGAGCTTAGACCAAGAGCAGAGAAAGACACCCACTCAAGCTCAACATCTAGTCAACATCAGTGCTATTGCTATAATTTGGATGGTATAGTATCATGAGCCACAATTAAAGTCTTGTGACACTCATGCCAGGCGTTATTGTTGTTGTTGCTGTCGAGTTTACGCGCGCCGATTGCTTTGGGCCGGGCCTAGTCAAAGTCCAGGGCCGTTTTTTAGTCCCAGTCCGTCCCTGCCCGTGTCTGTTGTGAGAGAGTTTAAAACAAAACAGTTTGTGATATCCGGTTCGCGAACGAATCATTCGATGTAACCGTGTCTTTTTGAACCAGTTCACCAAATCGAACTGAATCGTTTTAAAAGGTTCCTGTCTCCAATATGCATTAATCCACAAATGACTTAAGCTGTTAACTTTTTTCATGTGGCTGACACTCCCTCTGAGTTCAAACAAACCAATATCCCGGAGTAATGCATGCACTCAAACAGTACACTGACTGAACTGCTGTGAAGGGAGAACTGAAGATGAACACCGAACCGAGCCAGATAACAAACAAAAGACTGACTCGTTCTCAAGTCAAGAACCGGTTGCATCGGTTTTTGGATCACCAGTAGTTTTTTACAAGCTGATATTACTGCTGTAAAAAAAATGTTAATTAAAATGTTTTAATTTGCCTCTTAAGGTCATGCACTTTAGATTTTTGATGGTTATATATAACAACAACAGGTAATTGAAAGAGGTACTTGTTACTTTCCATTAAGTTAGAAAGTAAGTCCCTAGTATTTTTTCAGTTGGGGGGTGAAACGATGAAGATTTTTGTTGAAATATATTTTTTCTTTAAAGTTCTGTCCTTCATAAGCAACAGAAGATACTTGTATGTTTCCCGGAACACAAATTAAGTACAATTTACCTTGATCTTCAAATTCCAAAAGTTTACACCCACCAGGTCTTAATGCATCTTGTTTCCTTCTGTAGCATCAGTGAATTGTTGAACCTTTTTTAATAGTTGTGTTTGAGTGCCTCAATTGTCCTCATTGTAAAAAACAACAGCAAAAAAAAAAACAAAAAACAAGTATCTCAAATCATCCAGTCACTACTGGAAAGGGTTCAAATATTCAAAGATGCTGGAAAACATTCCCGGTTATGTTACTGTAACCTTGTTCCCTGAGAAAGCGGAACAAGATGCTGCGTTGCTCAGTGCATTGGGAAATGTCTTATTCATGACCAGCTGTGAATAATGTGTGTAACACGTCGATAGAATTGACCCGGTGGTAATATAGCCTCGGCTGATGATGTCATCGGGGCGTGCCCGCAACACGGGGCTATAAATAGACAAGCCACAGGTGCATCAACAGGACATTTTGTCTGAAGAGCACTCCTGGGACATATTCAGTATGGCAACGCAGCACAGCATCTCGTTCCGCTTTCTCAGGGAACAAGGTTACAGTCAAATAACCGGGAACGTTCCCTTTCGAAAGCTTCAGTCGATGCTGCGCTGCTCAGCGCATTGGGAGTGAGAATATCCACGCCGCCGTGCTTGAAAAATGTCTGGACCCCAAAGGTTGTGCAGGTGTGCTACCAAACCACAAGATGGCCTCAGACATTTGCTTGTGAAGTTGACTCAAGGACATGAGAGCCCAGGGTTGCATGGACATCCAGACTATAAAATATTATTAATGTGTGTGGAAAGCACTAACCTGCCGCATCACAAACCTGTTGTAAGGGGGCACCCCTTGCTAAAGCACTAGAGGAGGCAACCCACCTTGTGGAGTGAGCTCTAAAACCTATTGGCGAAGCTTGACCGCGTGCCTCATAAGCCATGTAGTTGACTGGGTTTTCATTGTGTACCACACATCACCTGTCAAATACACGCCATTTACTGGCATATCTCTTTCTGGTGGAGGAAGCCCTAGCACTAAGAATGGTATCAATAACATCCGGCAGAAGCCCTGTGTTCCTCAGTTGCTACCCTTCAGGGGCCAAACATGAAGATTCCACAGGTTGGGCCTGGGATGGAATATCGTGCGACCTGCCTGAGACAGAAGGTCCCTCCTCTCCGGAATCACCAATGGCGAGCCATCGCGGAGAGATATTATCTCCCTTGAGCGCTTTGACTGTACGCTTGAAGATCCAAGATTGGGCGCACTCCCCCACCCTTCTTGGGAACCAGGAAGTATCTGCTGTAATAGCCCGACTCTATCCTTTGACGAGGAACATGTTCTATGGCCTCTTTGCCCAGAAGAGTCTGTAGCTCTCGAGACAGTACCTGCATCAGCTCTGGTTTCATGGAAGTGGAGCCCACACCATTGAAATGTGGAGAAGATGAATAAATTGGATCCTGTATCCTATCTGTACTGTGCTCAATATCCACGTAGAAAAACCCAGCAGATGTTCCACGCTGCCAGACTCTCTGAGAGTGGTACCAATTTTAACACTTCCTTCTTTTAATGGGATGTTAGATGTAAATGTCTGAGGCCTTGTGCGCCTAGAGCCACTAGCTCGGTTCCCTGAATCGGCAGACCGGCAGGGGACGACCGTACTAGCTGCTCTAGAGACCTCTGTAGAGGTAGCTATTTTGCTAGTTTCCAGGCGGTAACTGAGAGAAACACTCGCTGGAAATTGCCTTCAACAGGTCAGCCTGGTATGACTGTAACACTGCCATAGTGTGCAGCGCAGCACCAACCTGACCTGCAGCTTGGTAAGCTTTACCCACGATGATGTTAATTTACAAGGTTTAGTGGGGAGAGTAGGTTTCTAAACCGAGGAAGAAGATTCCGGTGAGAGATAGCTCGCAAGCGCCTCTTCAGCCCTAAGCATAATTTCACAATAGTTGAAAAAGTCAATGTCGAGGGCCTAAAGATGCGGGAAGTATACAGATTGCTCCATGACTTTGACAGCTCATCATGGAGGTGAGAAACCTATCAATGAAAAGGTGGGTGCGGTCAGAAAATAGCTCAGACGAGCACGAAGCATCTTCACTGAGAGCAGTTCACAATGCTCGCACTCGCCCGTCTCTAAAGCCAGAACCGCGTGCTCTTCCCCAAACAAACAAAAAAGTAATCATGTGCATCCAGCTCATACATAGGACAAGAGCATTGAGGAACACAACACTTACTGTTTCGTTGGCTCATCCTATGAAAGATCTGTAGCTGAAGAAAATAATCTTCCTGATGCACAGAATGATCTGAAGACAAAGGACCTGTTGATGCACCTGCGGCTTATCTATTTATATCTATTTATAACAAAACAAACAAGGGACTCATGCACAACCATCACAAAACAGAAAGACAGTCGTGGATTATCCAGGTAACAGCACACAGTATTAAGAACTAAGGGTTCCCAAACTTTTGAATGGGGTTATTTTAATAATTTATTAATAATTTGAGCAATTTGTTTTGTCATGTGGCCTATATGCAAACATTTTTAATGTAAAATATCTTACTCAGGACAGTACTAAATAAAAAATAACAGTCATTTAGTATGATCTCTCTTATTTTGTTAAAACTATTCACATTTTCTGCAAGGGGTGCCCAAACTTTTGCATGCCACTGTGCAGATATATATATATATATATATATAGAGAGAGAGAGAGAGAGAGAGAGAGAGAGAGGTAAGAGGTTAAAACGATATAAATACTGTTCGTTTTCTCACACAAACCGCTCGTTTCTTATCTTAGGTCATCAATGTGTACTTACGATAGGGAATTGTTTAATTTGGACTTCTCAGTGCATGCTCTCTGAGGTGGTGAACATAGACATGCATCATATGAGTCACAGACAAGAATGGTTTGAACTAAAAATATCAAAATGGAAACTACTGCGGAAACAAAGACACCTACATCTTGGATGCCCTTGCGGTAGGCTATAACATACCAAAATTAAATTTGAAAATGAACTATCCCTTTAAATCAAGAATAATATAACTTTCATTTACAACAGGAGGGTTCAAAGTCTGAGAGAGGGAGCTCACGCCAAAACAACAAATGTTACCTATCTACCTGATAAAAAGGGAAACTAACTAGATACCAAAAAAAAAAAAATAATAATACAACAAATACACTAACTCCCTCACTAACATAAACAGGAGAAAACAAGTCCAGAAAGTCCAGTCCCACCAATAACTCCATCCCAAATTAGCAATAGAAATCACGTAAAGAACTTGCATTAATTGTACTGTACAAACCGAAAACAGGATTTCTTCTTGTAGAGGTGGCAGGAGGACTAACACAATCTCACTAAAGAGAACCCAATCGACAAAGTATAGTTCATGAACAACAAATGAGCCCTTCTAGGGGAGGAAGTGACACAATCACACTGTTCAGTGGGGAAATTTTTTTAATTGTTTTAATTTCTGCAGTTCCCTCTTATCCTCTGATCAGAGTTAACAACCAGTCAGTGGTGACAGATGGAGGCCATTGCCTATTATTTATAAGTACAGGAAGCGAGAGGGAGAGAGAAAGAGGACAAAAACAAATACATTCTGGGACATAACAAACAGCAACTTGTAAAACAGTCAAAAAAAAGAAAAGGTAAGAAGTGATATTTGAGAAAAGATCATACTAAGACCATACTAATGTAAAAACAGCATACCTGTAATGGAACTAACATTACCAGTGGTGACATAATTTCCCATTCTTGTGAAATTGGCTTAATGACCCCCGGGGCCGTCTGGGCGATGTTTGCACGTAAAGGGGTTTAAAGGAAAACGCCATCGTCTTTCCATATTCCACTATATTCTTCCCTCAACTTAGACGAGTTGATACTTACCTCTCCCGTCTCAGAGCGTGCACCATTCATTCCAATTTTCTAAGCGGATTCAAATGATTATTATAATGTATGGCTGAAGAGCACTTCACATAATTTCGACCTCGGCACAGTGATATCATCACTCCTGAACACTCCCCCTCTCCCTCTAACTTCCGTCAATACAACTAACGTGAGGAGTTTTAAGGAGTGATGATATTACTGCGCCAAGGTCGAAGTGCTGCGAAGTGCTTAGATTATAGTTATCTTTTTATCCGCTTAGAAAATCACCACATTTTATTTAGTGTCACCATACTTCTGTAACAACTCATGTAAACATCTTTAAATGGGGAAAACATGGAAGTGTTTGGTGGCTTCTAAATTCATCCCTGTTTGGATCCCAAGGAATGAATAGTACTTAGCTAAACGCTAGCAAAGTGGCACCGCGCGCTACAGTTGTTAAGTGCACGCTTTGAGATGGGAAAGGTACGTATCAACTCGAATAAGTTGAGGGGAAAACATAGTGGAATATGGAAAAACGGTTTTCCTTTAAGGAGAAACTTGTTAGCAGCAATATGCAATCTGAGGATTAACAATAGTATTATATAAACTGATCACATGCTGCATCCATCCAATCAATGACACTGACACTGCATTCTGTTTTATTAATTAAATGCATGTTTGCCTCCATTAGACGATCGCTCTTTGGGCCTTCAGTCTTCAGTCTTCCCCAGCCCGCAACACTACAGAGAGTGTTTGCCTCAACATCTTCTCCGTTCTTTGGTAATGAAATCCATTCCACATTGTTGTTAATGCTGACTTTTTCCTGTAACTGTAATTAAAAACAACCATTATTAACAAACATATTTAATTTAATTATATTTTATAAGACTGTACTGCAATGGATTGTACTGCCATTTGTGAAGTTGAGAACAACTAAATGTATCACAGACTGTTACCTTCAAAAGCATGATGTCATTCCAAGAAAGAATTGCCATATTGCTTGGATGTTGGATGTAGGACTTCACTCCGATATGATCTGAATACTTAATTTCCCTTAAGACATGAGCACCAACCACAACCGTCAGAGTCTCATTTCTGTTGAAAGAGAAAGTCATGATGCTCAGTTTTATCATACAATGCACTGCAGTTACCATGCCAGCCAAAATGATTGTAACTAAAAAACCCTCATGTGTTCCTGCAATGTGCACCAGTCAACACAAACCCATCAGAAATGAGGAATCCACCACCGACATGTTGCTGCATTTTTCTAGTCTGATTAGCTTTTCTATCTTGAAAAGCATAGGCTCACAATCACACAAAGGGCTTGGGAGCGGGGAGGAAATTTAAACACTGTGCAAATGTTATAATTCACATTAATTGACTACATATTTACATCTGTTTGAATGTACTTCGCCAGTTCTTATTTGGCCTGTTACACAGACCAAAACAGAGATCAACATTCTGGAATGCACATTTTCAAAGGAGAATAACTGACTGTAGCATTGTTTTTCAGAAAAAAAAAAGTATTTTTTTTTACTTAAAGTGTTTTTTAACCCATTTGTGCCCAAATGTTTCTGAATGGTTTCATGCATATAGTCATGCTAATAGTGTGAATATGTTCTGCATTTATCTTCCCCAGGTTTTTTTTTTTTTTGTTTGTTTGTTTTTTTATTGTAAATCTTGTGTTGCATAAATGTGTGGCAACTATAATTGCTGGTGGGCAAATATGTTCACCCCTTCAGTGTCAAATTTGAATTGGAGGAGAGCATTTGGCATCTTAACTCAAAATAACTGCTTTAAACAAATCAATCTTTATTCATAAACATATTTATCATGCATAAAAGTCAAAGAACATTCAATGCAACCCCCACCAAAAGGCTGTATCTATCTTGTAATCTTAAATTTTAAATACAAAAAATCCATTAGTCTTAAAATGGTTGAACATAGAGCAGAATAAAGTTTAGCCATTAAGTTGCCCAAACAGGGTATTGAGAATAAATACATAAAAATAAATAGAAATTATGTCTTAGAGAAAATTATGCATTTAACAGTTTGTTTACCAACATTCAGCAAACTATCATGTTTTTGCTCAACAGAAGAAATAAACTTATAGGTTTGCAACTTGAAAATGACACGATGACACTATTTCCATTTTTGGTTTAACTTTACCTTACTTAAGCAGTGAAGGTAAGAGTAGTTTTATAAATGTTCATAAACATAGTTGCGTGCGATTTGTGGTTATATATTATGAATAGGCACATATTGATTAGGTCAAATGGATTAACCCTGAGCAAAGTCCTCGATATTCATGAAATTAATGATATTCTTTTTAAAATATATTCTTTTTTAAAATAATTATCATGTGTAGGCTACCCCCATGCCTGTTTGTTTGTTTATTTACGGATTGTTGAACATGCAGATATTTTCATTCTTAGTGTTATATTTTATTCCTTATATTATCTATATATTAAAAAACGTATTCCTGTGTAGTGATTTTTGTTTTGTCGTGATGGGTACTCGCATAACTAATGACGTGATAATATTTGGATCATGTGTCACTTAAGGTGTGGTTATGAGTATATCACATGAGAAAGATTGGTGGGATCTCTAACTTGTAGAACCTCTTCTGTTTCATCAACACAAGGAAGACACAAATGCAATGAAATAGATTTAATTAACAAAAGATAGACAAGAGTAATCATCAACTACTAATTGAATACCACGTTATCTGTAAAGATAAACTGTTGCTACTCTGAAAGAAATAAGTTGAAGAACCTTATTATGCATCAAACAAATACACGAAAGATTTGCTATAAACGTGAATCAGTTATATAAAATCTAAGTTAAATTAGAAAAAATCATATACTGATAATATATAACAATGTCAAGGTCTCTTTAAGAGGTTTGGATAAGTGATATTTACGTTCTCTGTGGTCGAGTGAGCAGTTATAGAGAGTCATGCGCTTTCACCTCTACCAACCGCTCAAAATCATCTATTAACGGTGCAATAAACTGATTACACAATCGTAAAGTGAAGTGAAATTCAGCCACGTATGGTGACCCATACTCAGAATTCGTGCTCTGCATTTATCCCATCCAAAGTGCACACACACACACCGTGAACACACACTCAGAGCAGTGGGCAGCCATTTATGCTGCAGTGCCCGGGGGCAGTTTGGGGTTCAGTGCCTTGCTCAAGGGCACCTAAGTCGTGGTATTGCCAGCCCAAGACTCAAACCCACAACCCTAGGGTTAGGAATCAAACTCTCTAACCACTATTCTACTCTAGCCACAACTTCCCCACAATACCAGAATGCAAATCAAAAGCACCCCAAAACAGAAACTCAAAGAGAAATTAAAGACTTTGACTTAACATAAGGAAAACTTTAGATTTTCTTACCTGACTTGTACTTCTTGCTCTGACTGACGCCATTATGTGGCACAAATATGCATATATGCAGCATCTATATTATCATATATGTGCATATAAACTGCATATAGGTTTCACATATGCGCATAAACCCTCATATAGGTTCTTTCCATGCTGGGAGCCCCTTCCAAGCATTGAGTACATGTACAGTAAATTAATATGTTTTCCAAAAGTCCAACAATTCACTATTTTTTTATTATTATTATTGGTCTTATAAAGTATTGTAATTTGTTGATATAGTGAATTGGTGGGTTTTTGTTAAATGTGAGCCAAAATCATTGAATTTATTTGAATTAACGCGTTTCACGATTTAAGTTAAATTACTGAAATAAATTAACTTTTCCACAACATTCTAATTTATTGAGATGCACCTATATATATATATATATATATATATATATATATATATATATATATATATATATATATATATATATATATATATATATACTGTATATATATACCTATATTTATGTGTGTGTGTGTGTGTGTGTGTGTGTGTGTGTGTGTGTGTGTGCGTGTGTGTGCGTGTGTGTCAACAAAATATACTTATTAGTAACATGAAAATTACATTTCTTTCGGGGAGGGGGTTGCCTTCTGCACTCCTGGAAGTAGGGGTAGGAAGTCGACAGCCTCATGTGACGGCAAGGAAGTGAATACCTTTATTTTTTTCTTGAAATCTTTTATTTGGTTGTTTTCTTGCATGTCATTGTAAGGATGAAAGAACATGAGATACTTTGATTTGAGAAAAAGACAATACAAACATACACAGGCATCTTCGACACACCCCACAGAGTGGAGGTGCAGGAGACCTCCTTCCCTTCTGGCCACTTGTTTCATTTTAAATCCCTTCACCCATGCTTCCTTCTGCTCAATCTGCTCAAAATGATTACATGAAAATGTCAACACTCATGTCTGGTATCATTTGAAATGTCTCAGTGCAACTGGTACAATGGTCTCAACCTTACAAGATCCTAAGAGATACGATATGTTTTGATTAATGTAATGGGAGTCCTCCATGTAAATTACCTTCTGGGGACCTGAGTTAATGCAAATTCCAATTGTTAGTTCCTGTCTTCATCTCAGGGGATGTTTGTCTTGGTTTGGATTGCAGCAAAAGGATCAGGGCCTTCTGTAACCAGACTAAGCCCACGGTATGCACACACTTCATACTGTATATTTTGCTGAAAGTTCAGGTATGCATCTTTCACTCTTAGATTCATCTTTGAGCATTTGATGTCTTGTATTGATATTGATATCTCTAAATTGCCTATGTAATTGGCATAATACATATTTACCTGACTGACTGTCACGATCTTTAGCTGGAGTGGCCATAAACTCCAATAGAGGGCACTCCACTCAGGACTCTATCATTTTTGTTTCCATCAACCACCAGATGTCACCATATCATCACTTTGACATTAGTACCTTCATCACAAATCACCTTGCCACAACTGCACCTCATTCACACACACTTAAGCCCCTTTCACACTGCCATTCTGGCATATACACGGGTAAAGTGTTCCGGCAATTGTTCCCGGGTCGCTAGATTTTGCACTTTCACACTGCCAGTATTTACCCGGGATATGTGCATGCTTTCACACACAACCCGTAAAGATCCCGTAACAACACGTGACATCAGGACATGACGTGTAATGTACGAGTCGAAAACGTTAGGCACGTTATACTTTTACTGAAGCAAGAGAACAATCTCGGCGTCAGCGCGGAAAGTGAGGAACTAACTGATCTCTGCTTCATTACAGTTTGCACATATTTTTCGTCACGAACGTTGATCTTCCTTCAAAACAGTGGATAAAAGAGTTGCGTGATAACGCGCATCATCACTTCAACACAGCATTAGATCTGGCTTTTGTTCACACAGCGCTCGTCCCAGGTTGAACCCGGCAATGTAACTAGGTCCCCAACCCGTGTTCAGTGCCGGAATAAATCCCAGGACGTGTATGCTTTCACACAGAAGGTGACCCGGCAATGTTCTGGCAATATGCCGGGTCCGACGTGCAGTGTGAAAGGGGCTACATAAGCAGCACTATTACTCTCAGTCTTGGCAAAGTGTTGTTTAGCCCCGTTTAGCCTTTCTGAGCGGTTTTCCTATGTATGTTCTTCCTGTGTCTGATTTTGGATAGTGTTACCGCCTTTGATTGTCTGCCACCTGTCCCGACTTCTGCTTGTTTCTGTTTTCGATTTTGGATTTCCCTGACAAACCTGACACCGTTCCTGATTACTGCCTTCGAGACCTTTCTGTTAATAAAGATCTGCAATTGGATCCGAACGTCTCTGACACTCATCGTTACACTGGTGATAAATTGTTAAATTTGATTCTATTCCGTTTTACTTTGTAATTATTGACTCTAGTAGATGACGCTGTATCCTTGTTGCCGCATTTCCTGTGTCAGGTTGTAATGGACTAAAATTCATTTGAGATGGAGCATAGGGCACACTAACTGTATCTTTAGAGATCCGGCTAGCACCTGGTATTAGTTCAAGTGTATTTAGATTGTAAGGGCTTATAGTGAATTTCCATTTAGGTCAACTGGACGTTGTTCGACCAACCTAAATAGGGTGAGCCTAACCTCATTTTATTGTAATATTACTCTAGCTAAGTGTACATGGGAATCCATGGCATGACCATACCAAAACTACTATCAGGGAAAGTAATTTTGGTCGACTTATACCTATAGTAGTGGTATAGGTGTTGCTTTATATAAGTGTGTACAAATCAATGGGGGCTAATTAAAAGTACTATTAGAATGAGCAAGCATAGGAGCGGCCATCTAACGTATTAGCCAATTACCTCTGTCTAATAACCAAGACTGACAAGAATATGAACGTAAGATACACTAAGGCCAAAGCGATATCTTTGAGCGACATGAGAACCCGAATGAACGAGTAAAATAATATGAGAGAATAAATAGAATGATCAAATCTCAGAATAATAATAATTAGAGACAGGAAATTTGCCTTTCAAACTAAATTCGAGGTCATAATAAAATGGAGTCAGATTTGAGTTTAACCTAAAATGAATAACTCTGTGTGCTGAAAGACCGAACATGAAGGAAACTTTAATCCAGCACCGGGTACCTTCCTTGGGCCGAGTGCCTGGACCTACAACATACAAGAGATTTAAAATTAACCCCCGGAACCATCAGCTTAGAAATACATGACAATTCTCTTAATAATGTCTTAAAGCAAACAGTGATAATAATGTAGATGTGGCACTGGGACATCTATCTTGTAGCCTGGTTATGAGGATGAGTGTCTCTCAGCAGTGAGGTCCATGCCAGCTAAGATTTTAAATCCTTAGTGATCTGAAACAAAGAAGACAACAACCAGAAGGTGCACAATAATATGCTCATGCTGATAATGGGAAGGGAGGGAGGGTTGCGAGCCGTTGAGCATACTTACAGAGCAGTGGTCCACATATATAGGAGAGTGGTGTTGATTGGAGCGATTTGACAGCTGACCGCATCAGCTGGTCACAGCCTATGCCTCCGTGGCCTGACTGATCTAATGCTGCTCTCGATTTCAGACAGGAACCACTTTGGCAAGTTTACTTGAGTTTATTTAACACAATTTATCTTTGGCGGTATGGTTCCTTATGGAGGTTCTTGCTCCCAGAATAATTCAACATACAAGAGCTTTAACCCACAAAACGTAATTAGAGGTATTACTGCCTTAACAAGAATCCCCCAAACCAACCTTGTTCCATTCCTGCAAAGAGAAAAGACGTTAGAAGTGTTATTGAGATCCTTAATATAGCCTACTGGCTAGCGAAGAGATATTCTCCCCTCTAATGGGGCAGAGAATAGCGGACCTCTCTTTAATTAAACTAGCTGGTAATAGAAGTGAAGGGTATTCTCTCCAGTGGGAGAACCGCAAGAACAAGCAGCATGTCCCTGAGCTTTGTATGAGCGGTAGGAGGGCAGGGTGAAGAGCCCCCAAAATTGTCCATGTTCCATTCCTGCAAAATAGAAAGATAATTTTATTGAGATGTCCTTAATGCAGCCTATGCCAGGAGAGTGGTATTCTCTCCTCTAAACGTGAGAAAGAAAATAGCAAGTCCCCTCTTGATTTAAGCTATAGCAGCAAAGGGTGTTTTCTTCAGCTGGACAGAACAGCAGTCCCTTTATTCTGAGGGGTGTTTGTCCCTCGCTTGAGGGATACAACGGTGGTCCCCTACAGGTATCATGGCAAAGGGGTTCTCCCTAGCAGGAGAAGACAGCAGCCTCCTTTTTTTCACATTGCAATTAGCTTTGTACAATAGCAATGTCTGAAGCATGTTCGCTGAAATTGCACTAGGCAATAAAATGAAAGAACTTGGCTTAGCTTCGTGAAGACGTCCAGAAATGATCTAAAGGTGAAAATGCCAGTTGTTCATGGATGCTTTGATTCTTTTTGAATATCTAGCTTCTTCCAGCAGGGAGCAGATCTCGTGTAAAGTTGTGATTCGGTCGTATTAGTACAACTTTGGCGATGAATCGCGGGCGAAGTATCTATTTCATGTGCTCGCTCATATCGATTCAGTCCATTGCTTGACAAAAATGCTGCAAATTTGCTTAAGCTAACGACTTGAATTCTGGTGAGATACTCCGTGGGAATCCTGCGAAATCCTGATTTTAATGCTTCCTATGGAGATAGATTCGCCATCTGATAGTTCCTGAGCGAGGGATAGCTATCGCGAGCAGTTTGAGCCTTGCAAGCTGTTGAACATACTTACCAAGCAGTGGTGCCACGTGTGAAAATGACAACTATAAACTGTGACAACTATAGTTGTTGGGGGGCTTAAATGGGTTTAAACATCTGCAAACATATTGTAGTATTTTTATGCTTTATCAGAGTCAAAAACTTACATACAGCACCTTGCTGGGTGACATCCAGATGTTACGCATCCTATGGAACACATTGGCTGCTTTGCCTATGCATTGGGTTACATCTTGCTCTGCATCACCTTCCTGTGTCCAAGTATGTGAACCGGTCTGTTTCTATGAGTAAGTGGTTACCAAGGGTGATTAGAATCAGTAGATTTTCATCTTCCCCACTCATTTTCATCGCTTTTTTTATATATATATTGATCCACAGCCTGATCTTTCTAACCAGGTGGTAAGTTCCTGTAGCTTCTACCATGACTCTGCTAGTAGTATTATATCATCAGAAAAATCTAGATCAGCAAGCTTTGTTTGCTCGGTCCATGATATAAATTCACATCCACTTTGTTGTCTTCCACATAGCCTATGGCAAGTAGGAACAACATGGGTGACAAAATGCACAGAATGAAAAATGCTCTTCTATAGCTCATAAGAATAGGCCTTCTCAGAAGAGAAGTGGTAACATTGCTGTTTCCGAAGTAGTTAAACATATGTTTTCAATATTAGTAATACTGTCAATCCATGCAAATTCAGATCATTCAAACATGCTTAAGTTTCTCTCTCACACACACACACACACACTGTCTCTCTTGCTCTCATTTAACTGCATGAGAGTGGCTCTACCAACCATTATAGTTCTGAAATGATGCATTGGAATTAGCAACAGAAGACTGAGGTGTGATGCATAAGAAACTAATTCTAGTTCAGTTCTACACCAAAGCATTTAATGACCAATAAATGCGAGAAGAATAAAAAATACGCTTTAAAACTCAGTTTTTTATATGTTTTATATGTAACACATAAAACTCTTTTTAATGTGTTAGTTTATCTAATTGGTTTTGAGGATCTCACTCTTTACCTAATCAAGTAAACAAGATATGAGCCATATCTATATCGTCATCTAATACTGTAATCATACTCAATGATTCATCTCTCATTATTCTCAGAATATTACTCAGTTCTCAGTCTGTAATTTGTCCCCTGTTGTGGATGTTTATCTTCATTTTCATGTATCTCTAATCTAACATTGTAAGTGGTCCCTGTATATTATTCTCAGTTCTTTGTTCTGACATCGGGTATTAATGTTTATCTGTTTCTTTTCCTTGTAAAGTGTCTTGTAAAGTGACCTTGGGTTTTAGAAAGGCACTATATGAATAAATCTAAAAAAATATTATTATTATTATTATTATTATCATTATTGTGACAATGAGGACACTTCAGGTGATTGATGCTTACCATGTGGTACTTTTATTGAAATAATATATTCAAGGGGGATTTAATTAGTTTTTATTATTTTGTGAATCCAATTGAGATATGCTGAAATCTTAGTATACACAGTAGGATGCTCAGGTGAATTACAGACATTTGCATCACCAAAGGAAGTGACACCAACTGCAGTGTCTCCACAAACCAAAGGACCTCCTGAATCCCCCTGTTAAAAAATACAGATCAACACATGGCTTAAAACATATATCAGTTTAAACTCAGTGGAAAATAAATATACATATATATATATATATATATATATATATATATATATATATATATATATATATATATATATATATAATAAATAACAGAGTCTGTGAAATATGTTTTCTACATACTTTGCAGGATCCGCCATAGCCAAATACACACATCATCTTTGAGACTGAATACTTCTCTCTTCCTTTCCATTTATTTTTACATTGTGTGTTTTTCATTATCTTCACTTTTGCCTCCATTAGACGATCACTCGCTGAGCCTTTAGGCTTCAGTTTTCCCCAGCCAGCAACACTACAGACAGTACCTGATTGTATGTCTTTTTTATTATTCATTAATGATATCGGTTTAACATTGTGGCTTCGGCTGATATTTTCCTGTAGCTGTAATGAAAAAAAAAAATACAAATAAAAATTAAAAATATATCACCCTATATAAAATTAAACCATTGATTATTATATTTCCTCTGTTTAAGCAGCTTTTTTTGTGGCTCCTTGAGAATATTTCCTTCTTTACCCTCAAAAGCATAATATCATTCAGGTTTGTATCTCTGCTATAGTCTGGATGCTGGTGGTAGGACTTCACTTTGATGCGGATAGACCCCTCAGTCTTATTTTTAAGGTCATGTGCACCAACCACGGCTGTCAGTGCCTTATTTCTGTTTAAAGAAAGCATTAATGACCATTTCTCAAAGTTTTATGTGCTATATTAAGAGCATATTAAGTATACTGATTTGATGACAAAACTTTGTAAACCATATGCCACTGTAAAATGTATCTAAAAACTCGATTATAAACAATCAGTATCAGTAATCAATCAGTATTGCATTTTAGGCGCAACAAAACTCTTACTTTTGACAATGTGCAGCAGTCAAGACAAACTCATTAGAAATGAGAAATCCACAGCAGTTATGATGTCCATTTATCTGAAGAGAAACCATGTAAGGTCTGGAGTGGGGTTCTGCTTCTGTGCCGTTCACTATACCCACATTTACATGAGCTGAGAGAGTTACTGCTGTCAGTCAGCTTAATCAGCACATACCAATGAAATATTCTTCAAATTCAGCATAATATGCTGTTTTATAATGAGTCTCACCAGTGAAGGTCAGGTGTGGCAGCAGAGAGGCCAGCAGGAGCAGAGAGATGATGGTCATCATGAAGACAATCAGTGAGCTCTCACTGACAAAACACTGTATAAATATAAGGATGGGTGGAGTCATTAAGCTGCCAGTAAGTCTTTTTTCTTTTCTTCAGTTTGTGGTTACAAGCGGCACAATGATGAGTAAATTTTGTTCTTGTTAATTCCTGTGGTTTTATTTTCAGGCCAGAAAGTTTGGTCGAAAAGCAAGTAGGTCTACTAGGGATACTTTACAATTTGTAACCATAAATATATAATTATATATCAATGATAAACTAACATAACACAGGTGGTGTGTGTTTCCTTTTTCAGGATGCTGTATTTTAAAGATAGTTTTGAAAAATTAAAAAAAAACGCTTCACATATCTGTATTGAAAAGGGTTTAATCAGTGTTTTCATTGCTTGTTAAGTGAACCAAACTATTGCACATTCATCAAGGCTCTAATGGTTTACAGGAGGAAGACAATTAATGTCACAGTTATAATAACTTAGGACAGCAAAAAAGACTGTTCTACAGAGCACGCAAACACACACTTTATTACACAAAGTTTGTGTTCACCCACCCCCCAAGCATCTTGTTAATGCTTGTGGTCTCATTTTCTGGCCACAGATGGTTTGGTTTAGTTCTAGCTAAATTAAGCAGGTCAATGCACATTTTACTTCCTATTTATCAGATGTTTGTGAAACATTTACAGTTAATGTCTCAGTTGTTGAAGTTAATGGTAATATAAATATACAAATATTCACACATTAAGAAATTTACTGGAAACAAACAAACAAACAAACAAGCATTTGGCAAAAAAAAAAAAAAAAAAAAAAAAATGTACCTAACCTTTAAGATATGTAATCTCTGACATTTCATGAACTAATGGAAAAATTCCAAAAAGAAGATCTAGACACTGTAAACCTAAAATTACATATTCAATAGGAATCCAGGCTATCGAGTAGGCTACAGAGGAGGATTAGGGCCAAGCAATAATACAAATTAATAAATAAAACCATATTAATAGTCATTATAATGAAAGATATAAAACTCTTTATTTTCAAAAAAATGGCTAAATAAATTGTTGAGAAATAAAATAATTAAAGTATGAGGAAAAAGTTGTTTAAAGATGAGTTTAAAGAACTCATTAAACTGAGAGTGATAAATTGTCAAAATAAAATATTGAGAATAAACGTATTCAAATTCGAAAATAAATTTGAAACAGCACATGGATGGACGAGTGGACTGCAGAACTACAAACACTCATGAAAGTGTTTGTAAAAACTACAAACATGGCGAAAATGCGAGACAGACAGAAAGACAAAGCCCCTTTCACACTGCACGTTGGACCTGGAAAATTGCCAGAATATTCTGTGTGAACGCAAACACGTCCCAGGATTGATTCTCGGGATGATCCCGGATTAGGGACCTAGAAACATTGCCAATTCCAGTCCCAGAATGAGCTTTGTTATGAACAAAAGCTAACTAATGGCGTTTTAGTTGCGACAAAAAAAAGTGCAAACAGTAATGAAGCAGAGATCATGGAAGCAGAGCTCGTTCACCAGTTTAAGTGAAGGTTAACGTGCCGAGCATTAAGCATTTTTTGACTCATACATTACATGTAACATCCTGATGTCATGTGTCTTTATGGGACCTTTACGGGTTGTGTGTGAATGCATGCACATATTGCGGGTAATCACTGTCAGTGTGAAAGGGGCAAAATCTGGCAACCCGGGAACAATTGCTGCGACACATTACCTCGTGTATTTTCCAGAATCACAATTTGAAAGGGGCTTTAGAGAAAGGGGTTTGATTTATAATCTATATCTAACCTGTTAATATACATATTTTTAGAGTAATATTTAATCTAAAGCAACACTTTGACAAACATATGAGCAGAGTTCTCTGCATGATACCAGCGCCTTGCAGATCTATGTGCCTTCATTTCGTTCCAATATCAGAGGAATTTTAAAGGGTTTATTTGATGTTGCTAAAAATATCATTTTGTGTATTTGGTGTAATGAAATGTGTTTATGTGTAAATACAATTTTTAAAATAACTCTGACTGGATTCATCTGAAAGATGGAAGTACACCTAGGATGCCTCAAAGTGTGAGTAAAACGCAGCCTAATTATTTTTTTTAAATAACCCTTTAAGGTATTCATTCCAGCCGAGAGTTCAGACCCATGAGAAAACCATACCGAATTACCGAAATTGTGATGTCCAAAATTTGATATCTTCTGTAGTAGAGTGAGCTTCTTGTACAAAACAAAATTTTTCCCTAAACTGCACAGACAGTTGCACCATCGATTCCAGAGAATCACAACTTGTACTGATAAGATTAGCGAGTGTCATGATTATTTCATCTGTATTACAATTCCCTGATTTGATGCTGGTGAATGTTGGTGTCATGGAAATTCTAATTCAATAACCATTTGTAGAGAATGAGAATGAAAAACCAAACAGAGTTTCATATTTGTATTGCTTTAATTCTCTGCAGAGAATGATCTGGTTTACAAACAGCTTCTGAGTCTGTGTGCAAAGAGATAACGCACAGACTCACAGACCAATTTTTATAGTATGTAAAAAGATACATTGAAGGACAGACTAGGACCTTTGAGCCAGTCATGTTGCTCAGTGCACATCACCTCATAACTCAAGTACATCTCATGCACCTCTCCCTGGTACATACTGTCTCAGAACTAATTGTTCCTAGTACGTGGTTCCTCTTTAGAAGTTGTTTTTCAACCTAAATCAGTTACGTGCACAGATTACACAGTGAACTCAGTGTCCTTATGGACTATATTTACTACCTTGATCATTGTATGTTAAATGATACCTAATTTAATGCATTAATGCAATCAATGCCAAATTAACAAAACTAAAAAAATTCCATAACATTGGCTTTTTTGCAAACTGAGGTTTAGTCAGAGTTACTGGGTATGGCAGAAATCCGTCTTTATTTTCTGCCATATGCTTGTCATATAATTGTCTTGAATTATACCCCTTTCATAGCCATGGTTGTTATTAGCAACAAATGTGAAGTTTAATTGGTTATCGTTTATGCATGTTTGGGCATGTTTCGAGATAAAAAATACCCAAATGTACAAGGGGTATAATGGTATGCATATCGTTTACCATACGGTTCATGGGCATATTCCAAATGGAAGTCATCATCCCTATCACCTTGGAGTAGAGACTAGTTTGGAGTGAGTAGGGCAGTGTGTCCCATTATGTAGTCGTTTGGAATCCACTTGGCAGAGGGAGCAACAATTTCCTCATTATCTTCAGCTTGCATGTTCCCGTGACAAAGCAACATGGTGGCCGTCAGCAGATGTTGCTGCTGTTACATAAAAACATGTATTTACCTGTGAGATTCTTTGCAGTGTTCCTCCCGAGTGAATTCAGAACCAGGTGCTTGACTTGCAGTGCTTCCTCACTCATCGATATTATGTACAGCTGGTATGATAGCCCTGAATCTGGCTTCATTCTTCCTGGAACATGCAGTCAGGTCATAGGCTTCCATGGGAGCCTTCTTGCAAGAATTTCCTGGATGTCTGGCCACATTGCCCTGAGGGGCCTCCTGATCATCTAGATATTCCTTCGTGCTTATGCATTGAGCAGGAAGTATAGGTTGCATTTCCGAGAATCTTCTTGTGTAAAGCTGTCTCAGGCTACCTCTCCCGTTCGGTTCAGCACCTCTGTGATGCTTGGGTAGCTATAAGTTCACACACTAAGCTCTGTGTACTTTCTGAAATCCACATGGTGGTAAGTGTGCATGGTAGCACACTTTCTAAAATTCTGAGTATGGGTCACCATACTTGGCTGTATGTCACGTCACTTTCACTTTTCACTTTTTTTTAAGCGCCTGAGTTCTCTCCCCTTGTGAGGAGTCAAATTCATTGGTCCATGGGCTGTTCTCATGGCAGTTTAGCAGCGCTCCCCTTTACCTTTCTGTATTCTGAGTTCTCCTCTCACATGAGAGTTGAGCTCTCTGTTTTTCCCAGAGCACCTGGGATCCAGCAGCATCAGGTAAACTAGGCCTCTCTGATGTGCTAAGTTTTTGGCTAGCTTGCAGTATGCTAAACCTTCTGATTCTCATGATCAGGCTGTAGGTTGAGCCCCCTCTCTTGTTGAGAGTTGGGGTTGTGCTCCCTCAGCTAGGTAGCCTACTGCTGGCCTGTCCAACATGGAACATGTTGCAGGTTGAGCCCTCTCTGTTGTGAGAGTTGGGTTGTGCTCTCTCAACTATGTAAATTATTGTTAGCTGTTCCGGCTTGGAATATGTGGTAGCTCCCCCTCATTTGAGAGCTGGGTGTTTGCCCCTCCCCTCAGCTGGATATTTACTGCTTGCCACTCCAGCATTACTACCATAGATCGAGTTGATAACTCTCAAACATATTGTTTTTAGGATGCACCATTCCTTCTATGAGCCATGAGAGCCCCCCTGGAACAGTATCTAAAATTCATGTTATGGTAAGTGTGCACGTGAAGTCTTTGCGCACTTTCTAAATCGGCACGAAGTTTTCATGCTAGTACTCTGCGTTCTTTCTAAAATCCTATATGGTGAAGGCTTTGGGCAGTTGCTTCATGTCCTTTCTTGAGTTGGTAAAAGCCCCATTTATCTTGGGTGCCACTCCACCCATGTATCCTTGGATACCTACCTAAACAGGGTGTTGCTACTAGGGATTTGTTGAGACCGTTTCTTCAGCAAGCTTATGCAAGAACGGTAGCCTCTGTGTGACAGGCAAGACTTATTATAAAATGCTATAGGCTCTTTGTCGTATTCCTTTTAAAGGAATCTTTCTTGATTCCAAGCCTTGATCTCTACCCTTACAGGTAAGTTGGGTATGTAGCCTAGACCTTTGGCCGTAAGGGATAATGTCATGGACAGCCGTCTAACGTCCCAGGGTCAACTCCCATGGAAATGGTTGAGTTGGTGCTTAGTGCTCGCCATGATTCTGGCCTGCACTCCCCTCAGCATGGTGGAGTAGGTATACTGTTCCCCATAGCGAACCCTAGAGGACGCAGTTCGAAGTTCCCTTGAAAGGGAACATCTCAGGTTATGAATGTAGGCAGGATGAGACACTTCGTCCTCTAGCTTCCTGCCATGCTTCAGATGAAGAAGTGAATGACGTGTTCTGTCGGCACCTATTTATCTATAGCTGTGCTGGTAGTGATGTCAGGAGCTGTCGCCTGCCAACTTGTTGGTGTTTTTTCATTGTATACTTCAGACATGGGTCATGACGAGGCGTTACCCATAGCAACCCCAAGAGGACGCAGTGGCTTGTTCCCTACTCAGGGAGCCATGGTTACATTCGTAAACTTTCCATTTGGTAACAGAAAAATACACTGGTAAAGCATTGAGATAAATCAAAAATAATTTGAAGATCAATATACAGTGAGCGTGTTCTATATGTATATTGATATTTATCTGATAAATCTCTTTCTGGAAATGTTCTGTTTTGTCATTGATCTTCCCCTCGATCCATCCAAAATTCACCCTTTTAATATAGGCACAAAAGGACTGCACCCGAGTTTTGTATAGTTTAGAATCCCATGTAGCTCTTTCTAATGTAAAATAAATCATGTAAAATATTTTGAGTGATACAGTCCTGCGTTAAAGTGTTTGCTAACCACTACTATATGTATAAAGCTTGTTAATACTAGATTACACTTCAGTTGATTCTAACCACATGAAAGCATTACTTAGTAACACTTTTCAGCTTTACCACAGAGAAATGCTGCTTTCATGTCAAGATACCCCAACACTTTTTTGCATGTCTTCACTCATTTTGATAGTTTTGCAGTGGCCTCACGGCCTCACTTAACAGAACATGTTGATTAAAGAACATGTATGTGCTTGAAAACATATTGGGTTTTGTGCATCTCTTGTTGGTTTTGCAGACAGTTTTGCAAGTTACTGAGCAGGAAAAATTAGTATGCCCCACTAGCATAACTGCTACAAGTAAAAAGTTCTCAAGGTTACTGAGGGCAAGGAAATAGTAAAAAAAAAAAAAAAAGACACTGTATGAATGAAATGTATAATATACAATCAAGAGCATTAAAAAATTTTCTCTTTTTTTTGTTGTTTGATTAACATTAATGATATAGACGACAACTGTGTACTGTCACTTTAAAAGCAAATGCGCCTGTCTAATATACTGACACCTCTCTTATTTTCTCCCAACTGTTTACATTCACAAAGACATAACTGACTTGTGATGACAAAAATACATATTTTAAGATATTTTTACCTGCCTAAAATATAGTTTGCATGTCCCATTTCCGCTGTTCCATATCGGAGCTCACACACAGGAAGAATAAACACCTTACTTTCACATTCACCTATGATTCTTCATTGTGTGGTCTTAATAAAAGTATTGCCAACTGAAAGCTGCACATATATATTTATATTCTGAAATAAACAGGACACGATTATAGGACATAAAAGATCACAATCTCTATGATTCATTTGAAAAGTAGGTTGTGGACATCTTAAAGATCGATTGATATAGAAAATCATCAACCACGATGAGAACTTTTATTGTAGAGTAACTAATGTGATGGCAGATGCTCTTTCTGAAGAAATGTATTTCTCCCCCCAAACAAATTGCTTGTGTCTCAAGGCCTTTTTAAATTAAGCTTAAAATATACATTTATTCTTTTTAAAGCATGTAAGTGTCTTTCCCCAGTGCTATGTATATTTTCTTGTGTAACTTAGGATGTGGTGGTGAACTTTAGCAGTGGTTGAGAATTGAACAGCCCCCTAACTAGTTTCGCTCTCTCTGAAGTGGCACTTTAGAAAGAAAACATGCAGAGTCATTGCTTATTGTGTTTTGCTGCTCTTTTTTTCATTTTATTGAAAGGTTTGAAAGCTAGCATTTACAAGACATCTTAAAAGCTGAGCTTGACATACTGCACAACAAAACAATGCATTTTCATAGCATCAAGCACCTCCTTTGATCACCTCATTGATCCAGTGTCTGAATTTAGAAATTTCAGTGTAAACATTGGGAACATTTGGGTAGTCACAGCGTCCCATGTTGAAAGAAACAATTCCAACTGCTGTCCCACTGCACACCAACGGTCCACCCGAATCACCCTGCAATGACAATCCATTTGAGATTGATTCCAGACACGTTTCATTGAGTTTAGAAGAATATAGACGTACAGAATAGGAACTCCAAAATATTGCTTTAGACATACCTGACAAGCGCCACTTTTGGTCTCGTAACCCCCAGCACACAGGATGTTTTGGGGAAGATTCACCTTCAATTTTTTCCACATTGTCTGGCAGGTGGAGGAGTTGATAGGTGACACATCTGTCACCAGCAGATCGTTCACCACATTTTCCTTTTCAGTTTGACCCCATCCTGCAACTTGGCACTTGGTCTTTGACTTCAGGGGTTTGGCTTTGCTCGGTATTTTGATGGTTTTCACACCTTTGCCGGTTTTCAGCTTCTTGGACAACTAAAATTTCACAAATGAAAATTGTGGTCTTTGTGTTAACCATTAATGGTTTGTTTAATATAATAACTTATTTTATAATTAAAATCTAAATGCATGTATTATTATTACATTCTAAACAAATGTAATTATACATTTATATTTTATAATAATAATATTGTTATATTTTTATAATATATCTATATTTATGGATGAACAGTGTACCTTCAGAAGCATGATGTCATTCCCAGTTTTGGGAGTTTCGTAGGATGGGTGCTTATGTCTATTTTGCACTGGATATCTTTTCAGATTTGCTCCTTGTGGACTGATGTTGTGGGTGCCCAGGATCACAGTCATGTTACCACTTTATTCATAGCATGAACATAATTGCATATTAGTAAACCATTTAGTTGAACACCAAACATATTCAAGGTTAATATTTAGCTTTACCTTTTATCGCAGTGTGCGGCTGTGAGCACATAGCTCGGGTTGATCAGGAATCCTCCACATTTGTGTTTTCCATTAATCTGCACTGATGCCATGTACAGCATGGAGTTCTTCTTGGCTTTTTTGCCATTGATGATATCAGCTCCAAATGTGCCTAAGCAAATAAAGATGCATGTTTGAGATAACAAGAAATCAATTCAGTTATCATTTTATAATTAGTTAAGCATGATTTTACTAACCAGTCAGTAAAAAGCTCGTCAGTGCAACTGAGAGCAACAGGCCATACGCCGCACTCATCTTCATAACACGCTGCTGTTACGACCACCAGTCATTTATACAGCTCTCTACCACAAGACACATCCTGACATTCAGTGATGACGCAAGATGCAGAACTTGCTACTTTTCTCCAAATATGTTTTGCTTTCCTTCAATAAAAGATCTCCTCCAGCATATCTTGGTAAAACTGATGTCTCTCAGGTTCAGTTTAATTTCCTTGGCAGCAATGTCATGGCTTATTTTTTTTATAAACAGGATGTCCCTGTGACCTTGTTGTGATTTTTACATTATATTTAGATTTCCAGATTTTTAGCATCATTCAAAAATCAATTAGGAAAATTGTTTTCACAATCAACCTTTTCTGAATGTTAAACACCTCCTTTTACAGACCTTTTTGCTGGAAGAGAAATACAAATTTTGTACCCTACTGATGGAAAATGTAATTTCAAATGTTCAAACCAAAATTCAGTCTGAGGTATCTTAAATACTATCCATACCTGATTTATTATGTCCTTGTATAAATCCATTATTATTGTAAGCCAAAATATACACAAAATCATGGACATTTTGAGGTAATATTTCTCAGAAAATACAGACACAAGTCTTCAGCAATACAATTTTATTTGGTCAGTATTGGATGTTTAAGCTTAATTTGCAAGTGCTGTGAACACAAAACTCTTAAGTTTGTTTTTTCTTTATAATTGTTTTGATCCAATGTGCATATTTTGAAATATCATTGAAGATATTCGGTACAGCAGAATACATATTTACACCCATTTCTGCAAAAAGAGACGATGCCCACTGCCATTGAATTGCACACCAGCAGACCTCCAGAATCACCCTGCAAGAAGATGAGGTTTAATAGTAGAAAAATGGAATGTCCCTAATCAAAAAAAAAAAAAAAAAAAAAATTCTGTTTATATGAAGATGAGACTGGAGCTAGTTGTCACACTTTATCTTTCTCGATTGACTCAAAAACCTCTTATAGTTTATGTACGTTTATTACCAAACACACTCCTCCATTCTGTTTATGTCCTCCAGCACAGGTGATGTTTGGTGGAAGTTTTGTGATGCTCTTTATTTTGTTTTGTTTTTTTTTCTTCCATGCTTTCTTTCAGTTGTGGATGTCACTTGATAGATTCAAGGCCAAAAGGTAATTGACACCATTGCGCTGTTTATTCAAACCCCATCCAGCAACCAATCACTGTGTATTGCTTTCAACGCTGTAATGTAGATATGGGATTTCCACAGTCGTCATCTTTATATCCAAAACTGCTTTCCTAGAACTCTGAAAATGCAAATACGTAGTTATTAAATGTGCACGTTTGGTCTTGTTCTTAAGAAAATGTAATCACAACCAAACAGGTGTTGCTTTTTCCTGAACTGTTCAATCATCAATCATTATTTACTCACTCCTAAGTCATTTTTTTTTTTCCTTTGGTGAAACAAAAGCATAGATATTTATTTCAGTGATGAATATGGCTCCAAAAAAAAAAAATAATAATAAAGTACCTTGGGCAGTGTGCAGCTGTAAAAAAATATTGAAGAGATATCAGAAATCTTCCACATTCAAGGTGTTTATTATTATTATTATTATTATTATTATTATTATTATTATTATTATTATTATTATTATTATTTGCTCTGCACTGAGACCATGTATTGCAAGGATTCTTTGTAAACTTTTTTTCCCCCATTAATTATGTCAACTCCAACCACAACTTTAAAGAAAAACAAGACAGAATTAACTATAAACTCAAACAATAGCCCCTTTAATGGCAGAATGGTAAAGATGTGTAAAGATTAAGGATTGCTAATGAAAGAAGCTACCTGTGATGAGCAGTGTGGTCACGGCTGTGGCGAGCAGAATCGCAGTGAAGTGTGTCATTGTGCAACTGGAACATTGAAAATGTGTCACTGACATTTATACTACTCAAAGTAAAAGAGCAGGCCTCCCTTCAGAGAAAACCACAACATTTCCTGGATGTTTCTTCTGTTCATTAAATGTAAAATGTGAACTTTATTATGTTAAAATATGGTTTCCTGGTAATTCACCCTAAAATGAATAAAACTGTCATCTTTTACTAAACCTCAAGTAGTTCCAAACTTGTATCATTTTATTTCTTCTGTGGAACAAAAAAGGGGTATTGTTGAAAACTGTGTTGTTGTTTTTTTTATACAATGAAAGTGCAGTCCAAGTGACCCGAAACCTTCGCGTTACAAGTCCGGCTCTCTAAACATTAGGCCACGACTGCCCCCATCGTCCATTGTATAGACAATTTCCACAGAAGGATAAAGTCACGAGGGTCAGTAAATGACATTTATTGGGTGAATTTTCCATTAATATCTATAAATGGTACATGTTTAGGTGGATTACCTGGAAGGTACACACACTTTTGTTTTGTTTTTTTAAAACATCGCTCACTTGCTTTGAAAACCCTGACCGATTGGGCATAGCAACAGTGGTTCAACCAATGGTGTGAGTTTGGGCAGAGCTGCCTGACCAATGGCATATGAAGAGAGGCTGTGATGAATCTCATAACCTTGCATATGCATACATTCTTTTTAAGATGTCTCTGCAAACCAGACTGAGGGTCTCTGACCACATGCAATGAGCTCAGCCCCCACAGGAAACCAAGGCTGCAGAGAAGGGACAAAACCATCTTTCCACAGAAAAGTGTCACATCTGACAAATCAGTCTTAATCTTTTCAATAAATTCATAATGAAACCACGCATATGATCAACAGACTACATAGTTTAAATAAAATGTTTTATTCAACTTAGAAATGTGAAATGTGGAAATCTTGGTGTAGACATTTGGTCGTTTGGGTAAGTCACAGTTGTTTACCTCGGTGAATGAAACAACACCGACTGCGTCATTATTGCACACCAAGGGTCCTCCAGAATCCCCCTGAGAAAAGTTATGAAAGTTACAGGCCATGAATGAAATAAAACTGTCACACTATTTATGATCTGTTGCTTTGTACCAGACAAAATCCTCCATGGCCACCTGCACACACCATACGTGAGATGGAGAAGTGTTTGTCCCAGTGCTTCTTACATTATTTTGCATTAATGTTGGTGACATCCACCTCCATAAGCTTAGTACTTGCTGCACCTTTGGTGGTTGCTTCCCCCATCCTTCAAAATTGCATTCACTTTGGTCTTGATGTCCTTATTTTTCATTGGTATGGAGATCCCGTTGATTTTCTTTCTCTTATTGACCTTTTTATGTAACTACAGCAAGTCATTAAATCAATCCAAGTCACATATGTGTTGTGAAATCCAATTCAAATTTAAATCCACAGTGTGTTCAGTCTAAGCAGCCAAATCTGGTTTCAAGTATGTTTTGAATCACTTTGTTAGTGTTGGAGACAGTGTACACCAGATACTGACAGCACTGATTGAATTAAAGTATTACATCACTTGCAAAATGATCTGACCTGTAAGTCCTTATTATCAGATGTGAACCTAAATCAGCATTGTGTGCTATGTGAACAAAGCCCAAGGGAGTAAGACATTCATGATTCTTTTCTGTTCCTCAATTTTGTTTAGCATACAGATAAGAAAACAATTGGTTTATTGCAGTTTGCTGCAAAACCTAGCTGAGTCATTTACCTGAAGTAGCATGATGTCATTTAGCAGACTTTTAGACTCATACCCAGGGTGGATGTGGTAGAACTTCACATCCATCTGGCGAGAACCATGAGTGTAATCATGAGCTCCAACCACAGCTGTCAGCTTCTCTCCTCTGTCAAGATGAGGAAGAAAATATACATTCATGTTTTACTGGAAAATGAAGACTGTACTTAAGCATTTTAGGCTTGACTTAAAACAATATGCTTTTGAAACCATGTTAATGCATTTACATTCTTTGCAATGATGCATCTGTTGCAAAGCCACAAGCTTTAGCTCATGCTCAAAGTTCAACTTTAGCTTGTTAACTCTGGCTTGGAGTCGTGGACCCATTTGTTTGCGTGCTATTATAGCATGTGTAATTTACAAAGTGAAGACCCTTTTGCAGCATTATGGGTCTCTCTTTGACTCACAGTGAAATCTTTATAATGCGCTGCATAACAACCCCCCTTCTCAAAAAAAAAAAAAAATATATATATACAAAATAAAAAGAATAGATAAATGTAAGAATAAAAATAATAAATGTAAAATACATAATGCAATAGAAGTTAGTTCATTCCCATTATCTGTCTACCTGGAACAGTCAGATTTTGTTGCAGGGTGACTTGCAAAAGCACGGAGATGATCATGATGCTGTTCTTGGAAGGTTTCTCTGGAGTACCCTTAGGAAAAAAAAAGGTTTATTCCAGTGTGCTACTAGTATACTTATTTTAAACTTAAAATAGAAAAGTATACTTTTAGTTTACTTTTGATGTACTTTTCAGAATGGGCTTATGTACTCCTCAGAAATATACTTAAAATGACATTGTGACGAGTGGGGCGGGGCAGAGGGCCGTGGGAACGAGGAGCGAGGCCGGTGGAGTGATTGGAGATGAGCGACACCTGTTCGACCCACCGGTCTCGAGTCCCACGGAGGAGATGGAAGGATATAAAACTGGAGCGACGACAGTGAAGGACGAGAGAGGACCAGGCCTGGGCTTTATTTTATGTTTTGGTTTTTATTTGTGCGCATCATTCGTCCGTGAGGGGCTGATGCGCTGTTTTGTGTTTATTTTGAATTATTAAAATTTAATTTGATTGTCCGCCGATTCCCGCCTCCTTCTACCAGATGAATATGAAGGTTTTATTATTACAGACATTTAAGTATACTTAAACTTAAAAAAAAAAAAAAAAAAAAAAAAGTCTAAATATATTTTAGCCATATTTGTGCTCCTAGAATCTGTGTTTGTATTGTTATATGGTAGAGGGCGCTAGTACACATCTTCTATACAGAATTTCCAAAAATAACACAAGTGAAGAAGAAAAAGATACCCGTAACAGTGTTTTTCCAACCTTATACCCTTGAAAGTGCACTGGAACGGCAGTAAAACCTGTGACTTCCCACTCGTGAACTCATACTAGATCGATGTACTCCCAGTTCTGAGTTCTGACATCACATCACCCGCGAAACAACTATGGCAGCCCCTACCGATAATATTGGTTATGGATGCAGTGTTTATTCAAGTCGTAAATGTTGAAAAAATTATTTTAGGACAATATAACGTTGCAATAAAATTAATAATCTAGCTACAATTCCTTGTGCTCATGAAGTTTGGCGTGATTTGCCTGGAATGTTAAAAAGTCGTTTATCATTGTTTGAAGCCGTGACTTACAAGCTCAAAACCCTGCCTGGAACGCAGAATAACATGACTGTCCTACATGAAACAGTATCAAAACTGTAACATTATGAAATAAAAAGTCTTCCGATGATGAGGCAATAATTATATTCAAGCTTTGGGGTGTTGATCGACTCCATCTACATTTTGATTATCATTCTGAATCTAATTCATATTCTTGTTTCAGATTTTTGTTCAAAATTTATTTTTTTTATGAAAATTAGCCACATTAAAGTTAAAATATATATATATTTAGGTATAAAAAACCTTGTTCTTTCTTTGGATGTTTTGTATGTTCAAATATTCCTATAACAAAATATATACAAATTTAAACCTAAATAGGGACATAATACTATACTAAAGTATTAATCAAAGTTCACTTAAAAGAAAACGTATGAGTATACTTGCGATATAAAATTACTAAACTATAGTTTACTGACACTATACTTAGTGTACAAAGTGTTTAATTAGTAAACTATTAGTATAACTATAAGTTCACTTTTATTATAATTGCAGTACAAACTACAAACAAAGAGGTAAACTAAATTGGCCAATTTAGTCCCAAGGAGTTTCGAAACAGTATACATACAAGTATACTAGAACACTGACCCAGATAGCACACGTACGTCTGCAAGATGTCTGTTAAAGATCTTTTGATCTGGAAAGCATTTGCTGTCTTAAAACGTCTAAAAGTTTTGCATACATTCTAAATCATAAACATCTTAAAGACATCTAATAGACTTCTATTTGACATCTAAAAGGAAACGTCTTATAGACGTATTGCAGATGAGCAAACACTCTAAAAAATATGTCTTGCAGATGTAAATGCACACGTCAAATAGACATCTCCAAGATGTACGTCTGCTATCAGAGTGTATACTTGCTACATAAAGTATACTTAAAACATACTTGAATTTTACTTAAGTATACTTAATAAAATAAACTTGAAGTATACTACTTTTTGGTAAGGGCACTGAAGATCTCAGTGTTGATGGTGGTATTTAATGAAAAATGGGCTGGTTTAGCTACCCAATAGAGATCATACTTCCTTTATCACACCTTGATGTGGCTTTCATTTTGCACTGAAGTGGAAAAGATAGGCCTTATACTCATGGTCTTAATGAGAGTAGACGATTCTCCCCCATGTATAATGTAATCTATTCCTATTGTTTCTTGTCAAATTAGATGTGAGAGATCAAGAGGTTAGAAGAACTGAATCACCGTGTCTATGTGGTTAGATCTCTTAAGGCTGATTCACACTTGAAGTGTGAATCAGAGTAACAGACACGTTTGTTTTGTTTTGTCTGATATGTGTGTAACATCTGTTGGCATTGGACGGTGCTTGTTTTAATCAACTGAACATGATGGATGTTGGATAGCACCAAACTGTTTGTCAGGTATTGAAATGTCTGAGAAGAGTCGTCTTGTACTTGGCTGGATCTCGGTATTTACGTCCTAACTCAAACTTTTTACACACACAATTTATTGATTATAATCATAATAATGTAGTACTATTTTAATAACGATAATAGTTTGTACTATTTGTGTACTATGCTTTTGTTACTGAAAACTTTTTGATTTGCATACAATTCTATCAAGTTCTAGTTCCCAGAATGCTTTGCTTCAGACTCTAGGAGTGAATTTTGAGTTGTTTTATATGTTTTTGCATAAGGTTAATATAGAGAGTCAGCTGTTAATTTTTTTATGTTGTTATGTTTGGTTTTAAAAGGGTCTCTGTTATCGGCACATCTTGAGGGTGTTAGCATTGTGATGGAGAGCAGAGCCTGTGGTTTGGTTGAAGATTGGTCTAGAAACATTAAGACTACTCACTACTTTATTTACAAAGCAGTTATATTTGCAGTTGTTGATTCGGTGGTGGTCTCTCTGGTTATGTCAGCACATGCATGTGAACTTGATAATTGTAACACTTACTCAACTGGAGAAACACTTACTTGGTCTGTTTAAGGTGGTTCGCATGTTTGATACAACTGAGAAGTTTCTGAAAACCTTACATTAGTCACCTGACAACTTAAAGTTGAGCATTTTAATAGACAGATATCCAGTATATTTAACTTAAACTGAATATATTAAAACTAAACTAAAAAGTAAAAGTAAAACTACTTTTAAAGGAAATAATTTTTAAGGTCAACTAATTAGACTTCTTCTTCTTTATGTTTATTATTTATTTATTTTATTTATTAAATCCTGCAGGGTTTTCTGGGCTTATTTTGTCTTATTTAATTTTATTTTGATCTGTCTGACTTTATTTTATTTAAAAAAAATTTAGCTAAAAAGCACTTTTATTTAATTCATCAGATCAGCACATCACTAGTAAAATCAGTTCATACATTATCATAAAGTCTGTGAATCATTTTGTTTTTGTACATACTTTGCAGGATCCACCACCACCATATACACAGATCATCTTCAAGGCCGAGTAGCTGGATCCCCATTTACGTTTACACTTTTTGTGATTCAGTATAGTCACGTTTGCCTCCATTAGATGATTGCTCGGTGAGCCATTAATCGACAGTCTTCCCCAGCCCGCAACACTACAGGGAGTATCCACATTGACATCTTTGCTGTTCTTTGGCAATGATATCAGTCCAACATTGTTGTTTAGTCTGACTTTTTTATATAGCTGTAAATCAAAACCACAACCATTAATAATAAACATAATCTTTTTTAAGGCTGATTTTACTGCTGTTCTTGTGGTTAGAACAGAATTAAGCCAAGGTGAATTAAAATGTTTTAATTTGCCTCTTAAAGTTTATGTCATGCATTTTTGGTTTTTGGTTATATATAACAACAACAACAACAAGTAATTTCCCATTTATGAAAGAGGCACTTGTTATTTTCCATAAGTTAGAAAGTAAATCCCTAGTATTTAAAAAAAATAAAAAATAAAAATAAATATATATATATATATATATATATATATATATATATATATATATATATATATATATATATATATATATATAGTTTTTTTTTTTTTTTTTTTTTCATTTCAACATTCTAAAAGTCATACTGAATGTTATTTAAAATTTGTTTCCTGACCAGATATTGTCTGAACAAGTAATATGAGCACAGCTGGTTACCATCAAAAGCATGATGTCATTTTTAGGTTTGTAGTCTGGATGTGGGATGTAGTTCTTTACACTGCTGTGGTTCAAACTCATACTGTTGCTTAAGTCATGAGCACCAACAACAACCGTCAAAATCACATTTCTGTTGAAAGAATCTATTTGAAAAATGTATTCATGAAGTCATGATGCTCATTTATTACATATGAGACCTTGTATGCTGCACTGCAGTAATTTTGTCTGTGAGAACTGATTTTAACTTAATGTTTCAGTTAACAGTAATCAAAACTAGTACCCTTTCCAACAATGTGCAGCAGTCAAGACCCACTGATCAGAAATGAGGGATCCACCACAGATGTGTCGCCCATTCAATTGAATGGAAACCATGTAAGGTCTGGAGTGGGGTTTTGCTTCCCTGCCATTTACTATACCCACATTCACATCAGCTGGGAACAAGAGAGTGCTGTTTAGTTCTAATTTTTAGCAGATTAATCAATTCAGTACTTTGGTCAGTCTCACCAGTGAAGGTCAGGTGTGGCAGCAGAGAGGCCAGCAGGAGCAGAGAGATGATGGTCATCATGAAGACAATCAGTGAGCTCTCACAACAAAACACTGTATACATATAGTCTGAAGGTGGGTGGAGACATTGAGCTGCTAAAAAAATCTTGTGTCATGAGCAAGCCTTGTTCTTGACAATCCTCGTCTTAAATTTAAGCCACAGAGGTTTTGACCAACAAGAATTAAGCATGTATCATGAGCATGAAAACGAATGGTGAAAATGTGTTTTGCACCTTAAAACTCACAGATAAAATAGAAGGGGATGAGAAAACGTGAAGTACATCAAAACTGGCTTTTTATGAGCATCAAACATGTAAAAATTATATTCATTTATAAATTTTTTCATCATTTGACTTCAGATTTCAGATTTTTGCATCTCTCAAGGAGACATTATTAAGTCAGGAGATGAACTACTCTTTTCATATTTATTTATTTACTCACTCATTTATTTATTTAAAAATGTTCACTCTGGGCAATTCTAAACCCTGTGGAAATGAAATCCTGGGTTTTCTTGTTTCACACACCTCACTATTTAAGTAGGGTAAACAATTAATTTTGGGTTCAAAAGCTGTGATGCTATATGTGTGTGTGTGTATATATATATATATATATATATATATATATATATATATATATATACACACTCACCTAAAGGATTATTAGGAACACCTGTTCAATTTATCATTAATGCAATTATCTAATCAACCAATCACATTTTGCAGTTGCTTCAATCCATTTATGGGTGTTGTCCTGGTCAAGACAATCTCCTGAACTCCAAACTGAATGTCAGAATGGGAAAGAAAGGTGATTTAAGCAATTTTGAGGGTGACATAGTGGTTCGTGCCAGACGGGCCAGTCTGAGTATTTCACAAACACAATCTGAGTATCACACAACCATTTCTAGGGTTAACAAAGAATGGTGTGAAAAGGGAAAAACATCCAGTATGCGGCAGTCCTGTGGGCGAAAATGCCTTGTTGATGCTAGAGGTCAGAGGAGAATGTGCCGACTGATTCAAGCTGATAGAAGAGTGTAAAACAGTTCGTTAGATAATGGACAAGGAAGACAGGGGTGGCGAAAAATGCTCTTTATTAAATCAAAATAAAACAGGATAAACAAAAGTAAACTGCGGCTCGGCTCTCTGCCTTTGAACATCTATATCCGCACAAACACACACTGCTCAGCTCTGCTCTCTCAAAGATCCAGTTCCCCCTCGCCGGTCTGTTCGGCGCTTATAAATCCTCTCTCCCCAATCACTGGAATTACAAACAGGTGTTAATCATTAATCATTTGACCTCCTTATTACCGCTCGTCCCCACATTCTTTCTCCCGCTGCAGTATTTTTGGCTTCCCACGCCCACCTCGCCACAAAGAGCAACTTTGACTGAAATAACCACTTGTTACAACAGATGTATGCAGCAAAGCATTTGTGAAGCCACAATACGCACAACCTTGAGGCAGATGGGCTACAACAGCAGAAGACCCCACCGGTTACTACTCATCTCCACTACAAATAGGAAAAAGAGGCTACAACTTACACGAGCTCACAAAAATTGGACAGTTGAAGACTGGAAAAATGTTGCCTGGTCTTGTCACGGTGCAGGGGGCCGTCTCAGCTTCCCCTGCGGTCTGTGTTGTCCTGTCTGTTCAGTAGCTCGTGGTCTGGGCAATCAGCGCTGATCGTGGCAGGGTTGTGCAGATCACAAGCTGATTCTTACCCATCTGTCGCTCGTTCCCCCACTCCCTTATATGTCTCTGCTTTTCTGTCTGTGGTCGTGAGTAGATTGTTTTTTCTTTGCCCATGTTTGCATGATTCTCAGTATCAGTCTCACCTTTTGTTCTTTTGTCCAAGGATCCGTAATCCAGTACGCACCGTGACTGGTCTGATGAGTCTGGATTTCTGTTGAGACATTCAGGTGGTAGAGTCAGAATTTGGCGGAAACAGAATGAGAACATGGATCCATCATGCCTTGTTACCAGTGTGCAGGCTGGTAGGGGTGGTGTTATGGTGTGTGTGTGTGGGGGGGGGGGTTTCTTGGCACACTTTAGGCCCCTTAGAGCCAATTGGGCATCGTTTAAATGCCACGGCCTACCTGAGCATTGTTTCTGAACACGTCCATCCCTTTATGACCACCATGTACCCATCCTCTGATGGCTACTTCCAGCAGGATAATGCACCATGTCACAAAGCTCGAATCATTTAAAATTGGTTCCTTGAACATGACAATGAGTTCACTGTACTAAAATGGCCCCCACAGTCACCAGATCTCAACCCAGTAGAGCATTTTTGGGATGTGGTGGAACGGGAGCTTCGTGCCCTGGATGTGCATACCACAAATCTCCATTAACTGCAAGATGCTAACCTATCAATATGGGTCAACATTTCTAAAGAATGTTTTCAGCACCTTGTTGAATCAATGCCATGTAGAATTAAGGCAGTTCTGAAGGTGAAAGGGGGTCAAACAGGGTGTTCCTAATAATCCTTTAGGTGAATGTGTGTGTGTGTGTGTGTGTGTGTGTATACATATACATATATATATATATATATATATATACATATATATATGTATATGTATACACACACACACACACACACACACACACACACACACATATATATATATATATATATATATATATATATATATATTAGGGGTGTAACGATATTACAAACCGAACCGAAAGATACACTACCCACAAAACGAATCGTGGAACTCTCGTGGCGTACCGCGGTACTCTCACGCCTCCTGTTGCCCATTGTTGAAGTTAATGTCACTTATGTCTTACTAACTAAACTATTAATTTAATCAATTTTATTTCCATACATTTGAATAAATTGTATTGGTAACGACTAACAAGACCTTTTTAAATGCTGTTCTAAATATTATATTCCAAAGTTACTGTTTTCCAAGTGCATGTCATGTCTCGTGACTTGGGATTGAGCATCCCACTCGGTTACTACCAGGGGGGCTGGGTTTCATATTTTATTAAAGCAACCCTGGGCGCCGCCATTGGCTAGCGGACCCCCACCTGCTGTTAGCATTCCATTGACTCACATTCATTTTGGCGTCACTTTGACAGTGAATAACTTTACATCTGAAGCGTTTAAAGACTCCATTTGTCCATTAATTATTTCTAAAGAAACACAAAAATGTATTAAGGCTAAAATACCTTGTATCTTACGTTTTGGCCCTGTAGAAGCAGTTTTTTTGTAAAAAATAGGCTAACGATTGCGTCATAACTTGTGACTCTCTGTCGCAGAGTAGAGAAATGACCATATGGACAGGAGGAGAAGCTCGCAGGCAATCTTTTACTGTCTATGAGGCTATCGGGGGGATGTGGAGGCATGAAGTCAAGGAAGATACTTAATCAAAATACTTACAAAAATTTACTCCTGTTCACGCCCGCCTCATCGCAAGATTCTCTGGGTGATTCCGATTTCTCTTGGCACAGCTATTAGAAGACTTACAATAGTCAGACAGGTTGCTAACGTGACATCTACGTCATCAAGCTCAGTTTGAGTCTGCGCAGTGCAGTATGCCCGACCCTCAGGAAGTTAATTGATTTCTCTTGTCTCGGTTGAATCCAATGGGGTCGCTGTGTCCATTTCTTTTCCTGTCTATGGTTACTACTGCATACGCAGGATGGCTGCTCCTGAGATTGCAGATCCCACGGACACATTTAATTCTCTTGTGTGGAAAAATGTTGGTTTTCCAGTGGAGTACAGGAATGGAAATTGTGTCGTAGACAAAGCACACACAATCTGTCGTAACTGTTTCTCATATGACAGGAAACACATCTTATATGCAAGCGCATCTCCGGAGACATCACCCCAACATTGATATGGCACAGGTAAGAAGCCTCAAAAACAGGAAACTTTTCCCACTGCCTTCAGAATGAAGCTACAAGCTAACTCTGATGGTGCTCAAACAATTACATAGGCACTAGGTGTTTTCATGGCACCAGATATGAAGCCGTTTTCCGTTGTTGATAATGACGGATGTCATTCATAACGCATACAAAAATGAACCGACACTCAGTGAAAACATGTCTAATAATATGAGGTTCCATTTGTGCCAAAATTATGTCGACATGCTGTCTGTCTATGCTATTTGTCGTCTCAACTTTCTCCTGTCATCTGTCATTGTCGTTTGACTGTGTCGTCTTGCTTGTCAATGCTGCATGTGTCATGACTATGTGTTTTTCTCATTCTGTCGTTACTATGCGTCGTCCCCCTCTGTCGTTACTATGTGTCATCTTCCATGTCAGGCACATAGCCAGTAATGGGCCAAGGTGGCACTGGCCCGCCCACATTACTCACTGCCCCGCCCATGTAAGTTTAATTAAAATTTATTTGTAGTTCATTTTTGTTATTCTAATTTAAGAAAATATATTAATATAAACCTGATTTATTGTTGACTGGTGTGTGTGTTTAATTTGGAACAGGAAGACTCTGAGCTGCGGGCTCTGGCGGCCTTTAGCCAGTGTAATAACATAGCCATAATAATGGCTAAACCATAGACTGTATGGGCTAAACCCGTTTCTATAATGTTTTATAAAAATAAAAATAAAAGAGTTGAGGATGAAGACACGCCACTGCCTTCATCTGTCGAGTCCACCCAGCCCAGTTCTTCAGATTCGAGTCGATTAACACATGTACGTGTTATGAGTAATTTTCTCCTGATAAACCCGTAAAGAATTTAAATTACACTTTCAGTTTTGATCGTACAGATAAGAGCAATACATCAATCGAATCTGTAAAGGGTATACTTTTTTTGTATACAGACATAATAACAACAAAACTTTGTGCACTAAAGATAACAAACAAGGTGTGCTGTCTGAAGCCTTTGTCTGCGCTGATCTTCATTTAAAAACACGTCATTAAAATGAACACCTCAGTGAATACTCAATGGAGAGACATGAGAGATATATCTAGGAAAAACTATAGTATTAAGACAGTGTGGTGCCCCTGGGCACCATATCTCAAAAGCCACCTCAACTCTGACAGATTGGGGAAGGAAGGGGGGGACTGGTAGTGGTCATGTAATCTTTATTTATTTATTATTTATTATTATTATTATTATTATTATTATTATTATTATTATTATTGTTGTTGTTGTTGTTATTGTTGTTGTTGTTAAGTTAGTGTTCATAATGGTTATGTATGGTCTTTTAAGAAACTCAAGTTAATAATAAAACAATTTACGAAAAATACTTTTAAAGCTTGTGTCATGTAATGCCCCCACTGATCTATATATATAACTGGATCGCTCACATAGACAGTAAAGGAAATGGACACAGCGACCCCATTGGAACTCAATTGAGACAAGTGAAGCCCATTTTTAGCGTTTTTTAGCACTTCCGTTTCTGACGCGCAGACTCAAATGAAGCTTGACGACGTCAGCAACCTGTCTGACAGATGTAAATCTTCTAAGTGGCTGTGAGTGCAAACTGCCATCATTAATCTTGCAGAGACGGCGAGCTTGAGCGGGGAGTTCTTTGGCGTGAGTGAGCAGGAGTAAGTATTCTGATTAATTATTTTGTATAGTATTTTAAAATGTAACGCCAGTACACCATATTAAGTTAATTGCCTGCGAGCTTCTCCACATGTCTGTACGGTAATGCGACAGAGAGTCGAGTGGTTATGACGCAATCGTTCGCCTACTTTTTACAAAAACTGTTTATACGGGGCCATAATGTAACATAGAAGGTAATGGAGCCCTTTATACATTGTCGTGTATCTTTAGAAATAAATAATGGACAAACGGAGTCTTTAAACGCCTCAAATATAAAGTTATTCGCTGTCAAAGTGACGCCAAAATGAATGGGAGTCAAAGGGAATGCTAACGCAAGTGAAGTTCTGCCCCCACCCGACTTCAACTTCCGGTCGAGTTCCTTGCCGCCTGATCGCTCATCGCGTTCTAAACTGCCAACAGGTAGTGAAGCCACCGGAAGTGTTCGATCCGCCATCTTACTAATCCCAACCAGCAGAGAGCACCATTGAGTTACATTCAAACCCCTGTCCTAAAATAACTCGATTAGAAGCTGATCAGTCAAACGGGACTCGTTTTTATGTTATGTGTAATAAAGTAATGTTTACTTCAGATGTTATCTGCAGTGTTTATGGTCTTTTGGGACAGGATAAGCAATATATTTAAATCGTGTTGGTAGGTGTGTCTGCTGCGCACTGACGACACAGGTAACTGATCAAAAAATGACAAAAAATGGCTTATTTCTTTATGAACAAAGTTATTCAGGAATTATTAAACGAACGTATTAGTATCAGAAATGGATTTTAATATATTACAATGAATTATACAATTATGTTGTTAATATTTCTCTATAATGAAAAAAAAAATTACTATCTGGGAAATAAAGCTTTGTATTTATTTCTTAAATCCGTACTGTATATAGTCAGTTATTTCTCTGAATAAATTCAGATTTCAGAACGAACACTTTGTAGTTTGTTATATGTGTTGAGGTTGTGTCCGTCTGATGTTTATCATGTTCATGATGCTCGCTACTGTAATTAACGTAGCTTTTTAATAAGTAGGGGAAATTCCCGACATTTAAAAAATAACCGTTTGCATGCCTAGGGTGTTAGCATTGTAATAATGTACAGTGATACTTCATATGTATAAACACTGACTTGTTAGGTGATGTTTTCTCATTAAAATCATACAAATTCCTATTAATTCAATGGAACTTTGTCGCACACTAGGGATTACCAATATGGCGGCGCGGCGGCTTCACTTTAATGACGTCATGAGCAATCCAGTTCTATATTATAGATCAGTGGATGCCCCCCTAGTTGTTGTGAATGGTTGGTGACCCTGGGCACTGGCCCAAGTGCCCTTATGGATAATCCGGCTCTGGGCCCACTCACTTTTTTAATGGCCCACCCAAAATACAATTTCATATATGTCACTGTTCCATGTCTATGCTATTCGTCATTACTATGCGTCGTTTCATACATACATGACTATCGAAATGCATTTTCTCTTCCCTATTAAACTTAATTTGTGTAACATTTGAATAAAACTGTTAAAATATAATATATCAGACACTGCTTACCTCCTTTTGCCATCAATCAACCACTATATACCACTTCCTCTGAACGGCGTGCGTGTGACGTCACATGGGGTGGGGCAACGCGATAATCCACCTGAGTCCATTTTGTCTGATGCCTATTGTATGAGACCTGGGCTGCATCCGAAAACTTGCTGCCTTGCTGTCTAATCAGGTAATGACTTTGCAGGCAGTGTTTTTGCCCGAAGGCACCTCATGAAACGGATTTCGAACATTCTTCTGAGGCGGAGTAATGGTTTAATGATCTACAGCAAAATATAGAGAGCTTTGGTTATAACTCTAAGGATCCTGCCCGGTTAAGCACCCATACCTGTTCCAGATTAACGATCTCATCAAAACACTGTATAAAAGCATTCTCAATACCTCAGTTCCGGGTCAAGTCTCCAACAGGAATTGACCTCACGATCTTGTCTCCAACTCACCTCGTCTTCACGAAAACACCAGCAGTAACGTATACTTACATTTGAGAATTTAACCTGCATGTCTTTTTTCTCCTGTCTCCAGAACGCTCTTGGCACTATCCGTGATCTGAACTCTCCTACGTACCTCGATATCTCCTGAGTGCCCATGTGATTCTTCGACCATTGAGCTCCTACTGAAAAGAGAAGAGACAAGTATTGATATTCACGTATTGTGTGGCACGACACGTAACGAACTCACCTAGCTTTCACAGAAGCGAATTCACCTGGCTTCCACGGACATGAACCTCACAGAACCCACACTAAGATTACACTTACTTACCTCTCACAAACCCTGATCTAAATAAAGACTGTGTTGAATTCACTTACCTCTGTCTCCGTGTACTATCCTGACAATAACTAAGTGGATATTTAATTACTGCAATATTAACTTCTTGTTTGAAATGACATAAAAAGTGGAAAACATTGTTCAGAAACATTCATTTAGACACAAACTGACCACCAACCGCAACTTTCAGAAGCCATCTTTATTTTTTGGCTTAACGGTCACAGAATGGAACACACAGGATTGTGGGATATCAAAGGCAGCGAAGGATACATCTATGAGCCTTCAAAAACTGACCACATGAAGTCATCTCAGGAGACAGGAAATGAAGCTGATGTTAATTTCGGACGTGCCTTGATGTCTTCCTACCTTGGAATGCTTCCTCCAAAGGCAGCATTTTTCAGTTTTCAGATGCAGCCCTGACACCTGACGTCGTTTTTCCTGAGACCTGAAGCTTTTCAGTCTGAGGCATGATGCCTTTTCATTTAATGACTGAGGTCTGAGGATGTCCTAAAATGTACACCGTGTCATCTTCCATGTTGACACATGGTAACGACAGAGGGAAACGATGCATACACTAACTAGACATCCAAAACGCCGCTTTTAACGCCACTCTTACAGCCGCGGCGGCGGTGTAAAGTGCATTTGCAGCCTTTGACCGCTGAGTGGCGCTTTAACCACAAGTTATAAAACAAGCGCATCAAAGCACATTTTCGCAAATAGACGTCAGTTTTGCCTCGCTGATGTGTTACATTTGATGGCTTCAGTCAAGGAAAATGAAAGAAAAACACTATAGTTTAAATATTTAATATATTTAATATTTAATATTCACAGATGAAAGTTTGGTATTTTATGAAGTTATGTGCATTTCTTAGACCGAGAAAGAGAAAGAGTCTGTGCTTATATTTTCTAAGCTACATGGTATTAAACCATATTTTAGATTGGACACATTTAAAAGGTTATTTATATATTTTTTTATATTATTTATATTATATTAATTATGCGTTATATTATTCAGAAATTGAGAAATTAAGATTAATAAATTGTTGCATGTTTAAATGTGAAGCACTGTATAATTTCGTTCCCATTATTTAGGCATAATTTGCCTAAAACAAGAAACAAATAAAATTAAACCAGCACAATTAAATCTTTGAAACTCTAAAGAATTTATAAAACGTCCTCAAGATTAAACTCAAGTTCTTTCATTATAATCAACAACATTCACACGATGTAAAAAAAAAAAGCTTTAGTAGTTTACAACTAAAGTAATTTTAGAGTAATGTTAGAGTCTGCACTGCGGATCATTTCAGAAAGATAACAGCGTTAACACCAGTATTAAAGACTTTTTAAAATAAGTTGAGCTCAAAACTCACTCTTAGTTAGCAGCAAGTGTTTGAAATAACTTGATCCGATGTGGATTATAATCACTAAGGCAGAAATATTTATAAGCGATGAAAAAGACATGCACCCTAAACATTAACGTTACCATAGTAAACAGGGCCGTGCACAGACCTTTTGAGGGGCATGTGCTGAAACTGAAAAAGGGCACCCCCCCCCCCCCCTTTTTATATCAAGATTATTTAGTAAGCCTGCATAAAAGGAAGAAATGGTCACATCTTCATGACAAATTCAATAACAAAAAATAATAGTCTCAAAAACTTTAGATTTATTCACGATTAATAACAACCATAATAATAATATTAGATAATTAGATAATATAGATAAACAGGGTTTTAAGGGCTTCTTTAAACCTAATACAACAGCAACCTTCTGTGAGCCATGTATCTGGCAAAAATTTGATACTGTGGTGGACCAGGGATGTTGGTCTCTTGAAGGTCTCTTATTCACTAAACTTTCCCTAAAATAAGCCAGCAATGAAAAAATGAATAAAAATAGTGTGAAAAGTACAGTTGCAGTGAAAAGCATTTCTGAAGGATCACGTGACACTGAAGAGTACTGATGTAATGATGCTGAAAATTCAGCTTTGATCACAAAAATAAATTACATTTTAAAATATTCAAATAGAAAACAGTTATTTAAAATTGTAAAAATATTACACAATATTACTGATTTTGCTGTATTATGGATCAAATAAATGAAGCCTTGGAATGAATCATGAATTACATTCTGTATGATAAAATATAAAGATTTCAGTGATCTTCTGTAATTTTTTTTTTTAGTTACTACTACATTACTGTAGTAAAACCATGTTTTACAACATTTTATACAGAGAGTATACAGAGAGTATACCATAACATGATTAGCCTAAATGTTAATAAATTAAGTGTATCAGCAATCATAAATCAAAGAAGAAATTTCTTAGAAATATGTTATCTAGTTGACGAAGATCACTCGTCGCTGTGTAAGTTCCAGTACGAAACAGCGGGGGGCGCACCTGTTATGATTTTCCGATGGTAAAAACAAATTATATGTTGTTGTATTACTTATCAATATATCGTTTTTGACCAGCGAATGTGTGCAAATGTGATTTTTTTTCTGTCCGTCATTAAAACGGCGACGGCGCCTGCCGCTGCGGGCATCACATTACATTTTCATCTAGTTTACAAACTAGTTTTTTAGCTATATAGACGGAGCGCTCAGTTTTTCCTGTGGTAAAATGCATTTTGCCAAATTAGTATTTTATAAAAGATGAAATGCAACTGTATGCACAGACTGTGTTGGCTATGAAAATAGCCTGCTTATTCAGTAGAGTCTGTTTCTGTTTATTTGTAGTCACAGTGGCCTATACGTCACATTAAGAATGAATGATATCTTTATTTTTATAAAGGATCCCGAACAAAAACATTATTATATTTTTATAATAGGCAACATGAACTAAACTCTCGAGACGAGGCTTGTGATAGATAATATAAGTTAGTAAATACACGATTGTGATAGAGAATAAGAAGCTGACGTCTGATTTCTTCAAGCGGTCATATTTTCCATGTTTAATGTTAATGCCCAGCGTGCAGTCTTTTACATCGCTTATAAATATTTCTGCCCTGTATGGTGATTATCAACATCGGATCAAGTTATTTCAAACACTCGCTGCTGACTAAGAGTGAGTTTTGAGCTCAACTGATTTTAAAAAGTCTTTAATGCTGGTGTTAAAGTTGTTTTCTTTCTGAAATGATCCGCGCTGACGCTCTCCAGACACGAGAAACTCCGCCTTTGTTCGTAACCCCTCCTCTAGCCCCAGCTGGCCCGCTTTGGCCCAAGGATTTCGTCGGGCCGAAAAAACCTGGCCGTTGGCCCCGAGGAAGCCCCGGCGAGGCACGATCAAGCCCCGGAAGTGACAGTGGAAACGCGACTGGCCCTGGCACGCACGAGCACGCCCGGTCCTAGCTCGATAGTGGAAACACGGCTATTGATACCAGAAACACGCTCCGCCTTCACTGCGTGAATAAAGTATTTCAGTATGTTTGAAATGTTATGTTCATAACATAGCACTTAAAATAATAATACAAATTTTAAAAAATAACAGGAGAGTTTCAAAGTGGCTTAAGCTATGTGTAATTTTTTTCCCTATAGGCCTATATCACATGCCAAACTAATCTTTAATTGCTGCTTTCTGCTGTGAAAATTTTGTTTGTGATGAAAATAACATCTTTGTCAGTTATTTTATCTAAACAGATCGATTAACTTCAAGATTTCAAAATCAGATAGCATGCTGATAATGTAGCACTGTAAGATTACATTTGTTTGAACGCATTATTGCGAAAGCAATTGAGTGTGAATCTGTTTAAATCATGCTTTAACCCGAAAATAATCAGTAAAAGAAACAGACTAACTCTTAACATCCCGCTCGACTCTTTCAGTCAACCTTCTGATCAAGCTAAATATGTTGGCTGTGTTGGCATGAATTTTACTCGTGATAAGAAGCTCATATTCAAGTGTTTGTGCAAAAATTATTAATGTGCATTAATGACAGGAAGGCACAGTCTCATCACTTTAATTTTTCGTGATAATGAATGTATAATTTTTTAATTAACATAATATCGTGGTGTCTCACATAGGTAGGCTACATTAAAAATATAGCTACAGAAAGCTTGAAATGAATGAAAAGGAATAGTGTAATGTGTGAATGTATTGTATTTCTCTCGTCGGAGAGAGCCAGCACTGTGAATATAACCAAAACAACAGTCCTATATAAACCGGTTCAGCAAGTGAAAGCCTCATAAGACATTGTCCATGAAAGAGCAATTCACACCTTTATCTCGATCCCACAAGCCATGAATAACTATCCAAAACCCAACCCCCTCCAGCTGAACAGAATTCGGTATGTGTTTTGGCTCTGAAGAACACGGTGTGTTACTGGGCTGAAACATGCCTGCACTACACTTCATAATTTTCTAGCAGCCCATATTATTATTTTCACAAGACCATAATGATAATAACAAATCATCAATTAATAATTAATCATTATTTTACGACAATCATTGTTATTTGTGATCGTGGATGTATGCGGAAGGCTTTAAGACCAAGGGGAGTCCTCTGTTCCCGCCTCACAGCGCGCGGGTCTCCGAGGCTTCACTGTCTGCGGTTTGACTTTACTGAATCAGATTGAGGCGAATTTATTGATCATGTCATGAGCCCAACATTTAGCAAGGCAGGGAAAGTCTAACGGAAGGAAGACGTATATCATTGAGCTAATGCTGTTAAAGAGAGAGAGAAGTCTAGGACTAATCTTAAACTTGGAGCTCATTATATTGAAGTACAAATCCAAACACCAGAAACGTTATGCATTTTATTAATAATGAAATGTTATGAAAATTATGCATTTTATTTATTCACATGCTGTATGGTTGAAATAATATTTTAGTTCACAACTTTAAGTTCCGTTGTTTAAAAAAATTGGCTTGTTTCATAAACCATGTTTCATAAACCTTCAGTTGTTATGCTCTAAAGTATTTTTAATTACATTATTTTATTATTATTATTATTATTATTTGAATAATTGTAGCTTACATAAATAGGTAAAGCAAAACAAATATTCGGATTGTCCCTTATTTTTTCCCTTGTTTTCCTAAAGAATAAACACGTATTTTTTACATGAATAAACATGATAACATAATATTCATTATTAAAAATAATTTAAGCAATTAAAACCTTTTTTAAAACTTGAATTTAAATAATATTAAACTAACTTTCAATTCTCAAGGAGTTTATAAGTAAAAAAAAAAAAGTTCTAAATGAACTTGTGTTAACAATATAGTTAGAACTAACAATATAATTCGATTTTTTTTTAAATTACCAATTCCTGTATAAAATGGGACAGCAACCTTTAAATCAGTGGTTCTCAACCTTTTTTTCCAGCGAGCCGCACTATGGTCTAAGTGCAAGTCTACGCATATAATTTACATATTACGTCAGCAATACAAACCAACCTGATTTATAATATTATAGCCTAACTATTATGATATATAATCTATTACATTCATTGAAATAAACAATTCTACTCCCCATAAATAAAACACCTGATGCTGTCGGGAGCTGACCAATTTTGTGAGATTCAGTTTGAAAGGAGTAGCACAAAGAAGTTGCGATTGTAACGCCTGTGTTATACTTTCCGCATGAGCAATCCAGACGCAGACACGGCCTGCGCGGACGCAGACTTCTTCAATTTATACTTCTGAATGTGCAGGCTGATGGCCAGCTCTAATTGCCCAGAATTGCACATCTGACTGTCTTAATATTCTTTTATTGACGGATTGCACAGGTTCGAGTAGCAATGAGCTTTTTCACTCTGCCTGGCTGCACATGTGCAATTTTGCTTTTGAAGCCAACTGACCACGCGCACCTGTCCAGCGTGGTCGTCTGATAGAGCCTCTGCACACACTCTCCAATCACGCCTACCTAGCGGATATAGCGGATGCAGAAAGTTTGACAGAGGGTTTAAGATGCAGGCTTGCATGACCTGACGCTCAACATTTCAGAAAATGTGCGTTCACAAATGTAGCCTATTTTGACCCAAATATGGAAAAGCACTTTTGAATTTAATAATATGAGGTTCTCTCTTGAGATATTTTTCCATTTATCTGAACTTCTTCAAGTGAGTTGCAGGGCAAAAAATAAAAATAAAATAAATAAATAAATAAAACGAAAATCCAGCACTTCTCCTTCAATACTGATACTGCGACTATTGACATTTTGTACATTTTCATTCGCTGGCATTTTTTGAATTTCTTTTTTTTCTCCCTTAAAAAACAAATTTGTCCATTCTGATGCGCAATTTTACCTTACAGGCAATTTACCTAATGGCTGTTGATGACTATTTGAATTGAATTCTGCCAAAGTGCGCGCTTGTATGTGTTCGTTAAATGCTTATGCCAGTGCTCATGTCTGAAAAATAATATATGAAAAAGAAAAAAATCACGTAAAAACATTAGGATATAGCCTATATTTCATTAGTTGCATATTTTTTTTAAATTGATGTAAACAATACAATTTTACAAACTGATAAAGGTTTTTTTTTTTTCTTTTTCTTTTTCAGCATGTTGTGCAGACCGCATTAGAATTCTTGACGGGCTGCAGGTTGAGAACCACTGCTTTATATCAAACATTTTTAAATCGTCCACAGCTGAGCTTTGCGGGAGGCTGATCTGCGCCAGATCGCGTGAAGTGAATGTAATGAACAAAGTCGTTTTCAGATGCAATGAAAAAAACAAAAACAAAAAAAACATGGATAACCTAGATTAGTTCCAGGCTCTGTTCTGAAGTAAAATAATTATAATTAGTACTGTTAACCAAGAGTAACACATTTTAACGGATTAATCGCCTATTTTCATTTGCTGAATGTTTTCTAAAAAATAAAGATTGCCAGAGGAAAAAAAATATATGAGTCGTGTATAGGTTTCATTTTAACGGATCAATCACCTATTTTCGTTTGCTGCATTTTTTTTTTTTTTAAGTTTGTGAGAGGAAAAAAATAGGCTATAGGCTCAATCGGGAGAAATCAAACGTTTCCATATTTGTGATGTTGCCCATTTGAAGCTTAACTAGGCTATTATTCATGAGGTAAATAGGCTGTGTACGTTTCAGTATTGATGAAAAAAAAATCATAATTAACAATATGTCAAAGTGCTCACGCGGATTGTCTGGTGAACAACTTCTGTTTCCATTATGTGTGCGAGGCACCAGCACGATCAGCTGAAACAAATACTTAATTTTTGGTCACACATAAGGCATAATTAAAAAATGCTGGTAGTTTGAAAAATCAAGAATAATAACTAATACTAATTATTGCTAAATGCTGGACCGTTCCCATTTCGCTCTGCATATGGAACCTGAAGATTTTTTTAAACCAAGAATGAATCAAAATGAAAATGAAATATATATATATAATAAAAATTAAAAGAAGACATACTGTTTTTATTAAACAGTAAATAAATATAAGGCCTATATATATATATATATATATATATATATATATATATATATATATATATATATATATATATATATGTATATATATATATATATATATGTATATATATATATATATATATATATATATATATATATATATATATATATATATATATATATATATATATAGGCCTTATATTTATTTACTGTTTAATAAAAATAGCATGCATATGATCCTTTGTGTTAAGGTCTTCTTTTAATTTTTGTTTAGTAGACTGTAGTCTAAGATTTTAAAAATCCAACATTTAAAAAAAAACAGTTTTTTTTTAAATGTTACAATGTTATATCATAATGTTATTGTTGTTTTACTTTCTTCTTTTATCTCATTTTACAATTACATTCATTTCGCAATCTGTCCCTTTGCGCCACCTGGCGGTAGTTTCGCGAATGATTTGAACACGCGACTGAATTACAGTTACCACCGCGGCACTGCCGCCGGCGGTATGCGCGGCGGTAAGCGACAGAAAGGCTGGCCACCTACTGTAGCAATGACGCATAGCATAAACATGGAAGACGGCACATAGTAACAGCAGAGGGAAACGATGCATAGTAATGACAGAATGAAAAAATGACACAGTCAAACGACAAGGACAGATGACAGGAGTAAATTGAGACGACACATAGCGTAGACAGACAGCATGTGGACATAATTTTGGCACAACCTCATATTATAAATACATCTATAGAAAGCTGTAAATTACTACTTGACGAAATAAAACAAATCTAAAACAAAAACTCTCATTTTAATAATAATCTGTGAAAATCTTCTCAGCATGTCTAAAGAGGAAATCGTGAGATAGGAAACTTCATCCTTGTGACACAGACTCAGAAAAACTGGATTATTAGTAAATAATTCAAATATCTCCATACTATTTACCACTGTCACATTTATGGTAATGACTTTTGCCGGTGCTTTGTGGCAAGCTTGAGCCTATTGCATGTATTTGAACGCCGAACTGTTCAGCTGCACTGCTGCTGCGGTACACTAAACACTGTCAAGTCACTCTTCACAATTACAGTAGCGCGGTCTCGCGTTGTTTCCACCAGCGCACCGGCGGCGCCAGGGGGGGTCCTGGGGGGTCTCAAGACCCTGCCAAAAAACGCCTTGACCCCCCATTTGACCCCCCACCCTCTTCCTGATTATATCCATATATATATATATATATATATATATATATATATATATATATATATATATATATAATAAAAATATCTTCAAACTACGCAGAATAATAATAAATAATAATTATTCTACATTTATCCTTACACTGAACGAGAATCGTTTCTGTCAGACGCGTCCGATTCGAGAACCGAGGAGCTGGTGATACTGCGCATGTGTGATTCAGCGTGAAGCAGACTGACTCACAGCTCGCCTGAACTGATTATTTTGATGATTGATTCTGAACTGATTCTGTGCTAGTGTTATGAGCGCGGGTAAATCGAAGGCTTGAAAGAAGGGCAGTCGTCGCGAATGACATTACATCGAGCGCAAAACAACCGGTGAACCGTTTTTTTTCCAACTAGTTTTATTTGATCGAACTGTCCGAAAGAACCGGTTCACTTGAGCACCTGCTCCTTTGCCCCTTAAGTGCCCTTTTGTCAAAGCAAAATCTCCTCGATTTTTTTTGTAATAACATTCCCTTTTGTGAATGCCTGCCCACGCCCAATCATAATATTAGTACAATTTATTAATAATAATTTAGCCGTAAATAAAATGACCAACATGATGACGCGCATTTTTAATTGCTAAAGGATATTTTCAACACAGCGGCAGCTGGTAAGCGGTGTTTCATTCTCAGCGAAGTGATTTTGATGTTTATTTACTTATTATTATTTTACAAGAACGATGTGATGTGAGAACATGCAGATATGTTGCTGTGTGTAGAAACGCTAGAGTGCTGTTTGAGGGAGAAAAGTTTCACAGACATCGAGGGGTCTGGTCTTTTTTATGTTATTTGACTACACTATTATTATATTACACTAACGTTACTTATTTATTTTTTAACAAATAGAGTGCCTTAAAAATAATTATCACAACACTGGTAAGGCTTATTCAGATTTTCTCATTCTCTGAATTATCATTATAAAAATAAAAACTATTCAGAAATGAATTAAAATATAATTATATTTTAAATGTGACGCAAATATTATAATTTTTTCTACAATAGCAACAGTGTTTACAACAGCAAGACCACATTAGCCTGTAAACTCAATAATATCTCTCTGGAAATAAATGTAAAAATATCAATGGCAATAAAAAAATGCATAATATACCTGACATCAAAGTGCAGTGTGAAGGATATGAATAACAAATGTAGCCTGTCATTTGTTTACATTGCAAAGGTGTTCGATTTTAGGCAACAACAACTACAACAGTAATAATAATATGAATCACTATATTCCAGTGTATCAGTTTTTTATGTTTTGTATCAATATTTAAGGTGGACTTATTGATTAGGTCCAACCCTTTAAAGTTTGAGCATATTGTTTGCAAACTGCAATTGATTAATTAATTATAAACAAAGTAGTTGATGTGCTGTGTTGTTTTTGTTGTTTAGTAGCAGTAATATGCAGTTATTAGTCGTGTGCACTGTATTTTTTGTTGGTTTTCATGAGACCCCCCTTGAAATGACCAGGACCCCCCATTGCCCCCCCAATCAAAATTGTCTGGAGCCGCCACTGCACCAGCGTGGCAATTTTGTTTCATCACTTATTAATGGATGTCTAAAATGTAAAAGTAAGGATAAGTCTAAAATAGCTGGTAGGCCTGGCCCGCGTCTGAACTATGACGTGAAAATTGGTCTCAGAGGAGCAGTTAAATATCCTGCAGTGATGATCCTCCAGCAAAAAAAAGGTATCTCTGAACTGTTTGGAAAGTTATTTCCAGTGGAGTCAGGCACTCCTGCACGCTGTAATGATTATCATATCAAACGTCTCCATATCAAATGATGAAAGATACTTATATATATTTTACTTAGAATATATTTAATTTTAGTTTACTCAGGTATGCTGACTGCACTAAAAATGTGAAGCCAAAGTTAATAAGAAAAAGACAAGTTATTTTTGTTGTTATAATTAAGTGAATCTATTGTTCCTTAGGATTGCTGGTAAAATGACATGAACCCTGCCCCCACAGCAAAACGACCGAACCGAATCGTGGCTCCAAAATCTTAAACTAAACCGAAACATGCCATTGGTGTATCATTAGACCCCTAATTTATATGTGTGTAGTGAGGATCAACACTCATCCCCAAAAATGCAATAAGAAAACCCACTATAGAACTTAAATCAAGAACAATTTAACTCTCATTTACAAATGCTGGAGGTTTCAAAGTCTTTGAGAGGGAGGGAGCCAAAACAACAAATGTGATAAAAAAGGGAAACTAACTATCTACTAACTAGCTACCAAAAGAAAATAAAAATACAACAAAATATACTAACTCCCTCGCTAACATAAACAGGAGAAAACAAGTCCAGAAAATCCAGTCCTACCAATAAACTGATCGTGTGCTGCATTCATCCAATCAATGACACTGACCCCCCCCCCCATGAAATATTGTGTGTGTGTGTGTGTGTGTGTGACAATGAAGACACTTCATGTTTTATGATTGCCAAGTGATAATTTTATTGAAAGAGGTCATGCAGAAAAAATCAAGAACTTAACTCAATTCATTTTAATTTGGTCGTTTATCCATGGAATATATAGTGAAATCTTAATATACACATTAGGTTTCACAGGTGAATTGCAGAGTGAGCTATCTCCAAAAGATGTGACACCAATTGCAGTGTGTCCACAAACCAAAGGACCCCCAGAATCATACTGTTAAGAAAAGAGAAATAGTCAATGACATACATTGTATCAGTTGAAACTCAGTTCATAAATTAATGTAAGAAGTGTGTGAATCATCTTTAGTACATACACGGCAGGATCCACCATGGCCATATGTGCACATCATCTGTGTTTTTGAGAACTCCATTGGCCATCTCTCTTGACATTCACATTTATTCATTATAGTCACGTTTGCCTCCATTAGACTTTCACTTATTGGGCCTTCAATCTTCAGTTGTCCCCAGCCCGCAACACTACAGAGAGTGTTTGTCTTAACATCTTCTCCATTCTTTGGTAATGAAATCGATTTAACATAGTTGTTGTTAATGTTGACTTTTCCCTGTAACTGTAATTCAAAAACAACCATTATTAACAAACATATTTAATTTAATTATCTTTTATAAGCCTGAACTGCAGTTGATTAAACTGCCATTTGTGAAGTTGAGAACAACTAAATGTATCACAGGTTGTTACCTTCAAAAGCATGATGTCATTGAAATGAAAATCAACACTATAGCTTTTATGTTGGATGTAGGACTCCACTCCAATATGATCTGAATTCTTAATTTCCTTTAAGTCATGAGCACCAACCACAACCGTCAGAGTCTCATTTCTGTTGAAAGAGAAAGTCATGATGCTCAGTTTTATCATACAATGCACTGCAGTTACGAAGCCAGTCAAAATGATTGTAACTAGACAAAAACCCCTCACCTGTTCCAGCAATGTGCAGCAGTCAAGACCCACTGATCAGAAATGAGGGATCCACCACAGACATGTGTCCCATTCGATTGAATAGAAACCATGTAAGGTCTGGAGTGGGGTTTTGCTTCTTTGCCGTTCACTATACCCACATTCACACGAGCTGAGAAAGAGAGAGAACTATTAATCAGCTTATTCAGTGCATACCAGTTAGTATAATATGCTGTTATATAATGAGTCTCACCAGTGAAGGTCAGGTGTGGCAGCAGAGAGGCCAGCAGGAGCAGAGAGATGATGGTCATCATGAACACAATCAAACAATCAATAAGCTTCTGTTCCCAAAACACTTAATGAATATAAGGATGGGTGGAGACCTGTAATTTTTTTTTTTCTCAGCTTGAAGTGTCAAGTAACACTGATAGTGAGAAGATATAATTTGTGTTACTTCTTTTCATCATCATCAACTATTTTGTGAAACCACAATTAACAAGATGTAAGTGTAAGCATGCATGTGTGTTGCTCTGGATGTCAGAATATTGAAATTGATTTTTTTATTTATTTGTCTTGTAGTTATATTGAAACAGCACGTTTTTTAACCTTTACAAATAGGCCCCAAATTTTCTTTTTGTAACAAGTGGAAAATAATGATGTTGTGATCAACATTACGCTATTGACTGAGCTTGGATTGTGGCATATGCCGCTAAAAATTGCAGAACATTTTGCAGTATGTTGTGGCACCTTCAGTTGTGACTGACACGTGTCGCTTTCTGCCAAAGCATAATCCACAACCCCAATTCCAGAAAAGTTGGGGTGTTTTATGAAATACCATAAAATCAAGAATGTTATTTGTTAATTCTCTTTATTTTGTGAACATAATTATTTTTCATATAATGGCAGCACTAACGACCTACCTCTGCCTGCAGGAGGAACCACCAAGGGGCAAGGAACTCGACCGGAAGTTGAAGTCGGGTGGGGGCTGCCATCTTTTAGCAGAACTTCACTTGCGTTAGCATTCCCATTGACTCCCATTCATTTTGGCGTCACTTTGACAGCGAATAACTTTACATCTGAGGCGTTTAAAGACTCTGTTTGTCCATTATTTATTTCTAAAGATACACGAAAATGTATAAAGGGCTCCATTACCTTCTATGTTACATTATGGCCCCATATAAACAGTTTTTGTAAAAAATAGGCTAACGATTGCGTCATAACCACTCGTCTCTCTGTCGCATTACCGTACAGACAGGTGGAGAAGCTCGCAGGCAATTAACTTAATATGGAGTACTGGCGTTACATTTTAAAATACTATACAAAATAATTAATCAGAATACTTACTCCTGCTCACTCACGACAAAGAACTCCCCGCTCAAGCGCGCCGTCTCTGCAAGATTAACGATGGCAGTTTACACGCACAGCCACTTAGAAGATTTACATCTGGCAGACAGGTTGCTGACGTCGTCAAGCTTCGTTTGAGTCTGCGCGTCAGAAACGGAAGTGCTAAAAAACGCTAAAACTGGGCTTCATTTGTCTCAATTGAGTTCCAATGGGGTCGCTGTGTCCATTTCTTTTACTGTCTATGGGAACCACCCTACAATGCAGAGGAGGGGCCGTGACACAATGTTATAGCAGTGAAGGTCAGGTGTGGCATTAGAGAGGCCAGCAGGAGCGGAGAGGTAATGGTCATCATCAGTGCCGTCGCTCCCTACACGCAGAGGGCACCAACTCCCAGAGGGGGCACCATCCCCGCCATTTTCCCATCCGCGCTCGCGACCGCTCGCACCTCATGTTTTCGGCTGAATGTTCATAATTGATGGATGAACATCTATGCCCGGGTAAATGACATCAGCAATCCGGCGCAGAGAAAAGAAAGCTAAAGATAGTCAAAAAAAACAAACAAAAAAACAGGCACAAAGTTGGCTTGACGTTGGACGTTCGAAAGTCTCAAATTTAGGGACCGTCTCTAAAGTTACATGTGATATTAGTATACACTTTTCTAACGTCAGCAGCATTTGAGGAGAATGACTTACAGTCATAAAAACAACTGTAATTGTTCATCTAGGTGACAGCGATAATGCACAATTGAATTGAATGTTTGATATTTATTAAAATAAACTTTAAATCATATGTAAATTATGCAACTTTTTTCACATGGGCTCAAACGCAAATTTGAAGCTCAATAGCACTTGAGGAGAAAGACTTGCAGTCATAAAAACAACTGTAATGTGTTCATTTAGGTGTCAGCTACAATGCACACCTCATACATTTTTAATATATATTAAAATAAATTATAAATCAATTAGGTAAAAACAAGGTCCGTTTATCACTTTCAGGCACATTCCTGTGAAAGTTTTTTTTTTTTTTTTTTTAGGTTCCCTAACAAAATTACCCATGGTTTTAACAATAACACCACAAATCATCCTTAATCATTTTTTGATGTTGTTGTTGCTATAGATGACACAGCCTTTATAATTTCTTCAACAAAGAAATGTGCATATCACAACCCTTACAAAAATAAACCATGGTTTTATCATAGTAAAACTGCTTAATTTCCTTTTGCATGATTTCCTTAGGCTTGAGACTATAAATAAATTAGAGTCATAATAAAGTTACAGCCATAGGTAAATGTCGAGAGCTACAATTGTAATTTGTAAATAATACAATTTATTCATTTACTTTTTTATTTTATTAAAGTTCTATTTTCACCCCTATACTAGGTGTTTTTTTTCCCCATCATCATATTTGAGGAAGGGGGGCACAACAATACAATCCTGCTTAGGGCACACATTTGGCCAGCAGCGGCCCTGGTTACCACAATCAGCAAAACACTGTATTAATATAAGGATGGGTGGAGACATTAAAGGTACTGTATGTAGGATTGACACTGAGTAATTGAACTAGATATTGTGGTCCAAATTCAAAATATTGGAGATGTTCTTTTTCCACCCTGATCCTCAGACTTGACGCACATGCTGGTTGCCAGATTGACCACACCGACATAAAGGAGAACACTTGACAATGAATGACATGAATTATCCTGTGTTTCCTATTAACTGGCAACCAAAATGTGTACCAAAATATAGTTGGGTAAACTGACAGTGGGTGGGTTTCACAAACCAAATCGGAGACCTACATTCTGACCCGGAACGCACATTTTCAAAGGAGAATAACTGACTGTAACATTGTTTTCAGATAAGCAAGTATGTTGAATTATCATGTTTCTTACATAAATATTTGCAAACATATTATGATGGTTTTTTTTTTTAATAGAGTCAAAAACTTACATAACCGCACTTTAAAGCTGCCTATAAGACTTTTTTTTTCTCAGCTTGTGGTATCAAGTAACACTGATAGTAAGAAGATATTATTTGTGTTACTTCTTGTCATCTGCATCAACTATTATGTGGAACCACAATATACAGGATGTAAGATAAGCAGGCATGCGTGTTGCTCTGAATGTCCCAACTTTTTTGGAGTGTGTTGCAGCCATCAGAATCAAAATTTGCTTATATTTATGAAATACATTTAATTTGGTCAGTGCAAAATTCAGAAATGTTTTCTTTGTACTTGTAAATTAAATAAAAATGAAAGAGAATGAACAAATCACAGATTCGTGATTTTATTGCATTTTTCAAAACGTCCCAACTTTTCTGAAATTCGGGTTGTAGATGGGTCATTTGTACAGTTTGGTTAATCATTTGTACTTTCATGGGAAATATTTGGATTGGATTATTAGGTGAGCCTGATGTGTTTTCTGCTAAACAGACTTAAAAAAAAAATGAACAGACAGGCTTAAAGTTTATATTTTTGAAAGTGATGTACATTAATAAAATTTGCTGTGAGGAATAATCTACATTATACTACAATAATGGTTAGAGAGTTGGACTCATAAACCAAATGTTGTTCGATTCTGTATTTAAATGGTACATACACATTTTTTAATGTTACAAAAAAAAAAAAAAAAAAAATATATATATATATATATATATATATAAATATATATATATATATATGCAAATAGTATCTGAATATTTTTTCATGAATATTTCTTTACACTTCAAAAAAATGTGGATAACAGATAAATCGTTAGCCATATATGTGTGTGTGACAAGGCCAATACACACACACACACACACACACACACAAACACTCATGCCACTCACACACAGAGATCTGAGATTGCGCTGTGCAAAAAGTAACATTCAGAAGCTCATAAACTTGTCAGTGCGGCCATGCAACTTTTATTAATCGACACCATAGACTGTATAAAAACAAGGACATAGTGTCCTTGACATCACCCAATGGTTTCCGAAGAGTGTTTTTGAAGCCAAAAGTGAATGGAGCAGGCCATTGCCATCCTGGCAGTCTGTCACCGCACATCACTCCAGGGTAATAAAAAATGGGCAAAAATGCAGGGGCTGGTTGCTGAAGCCATGTCGACCTTGCGCGCTGGCGGTGAAAGCAGCGGCAATCCACCTGACACTGTAGTGGCCACACTCTTCATTATGCAGAACTTTAAGGCTTAATACAATTTAAACGAATGAGATATAAAATAAAAAAATCACCCCCTCACAGTAGTCATGAAGGGTAAAATTAGCTATATAGTCTGAATTTTTTTTTAAACCAGGCTGTAAACATGTTTTTTTTTTTTTTTTCTGCTGTAAAGCTGGATGTTTTAAAAAAAAAAAGTGAAGTGACATTCAGCCAAGTATGGTGACCCATACTCAGAATTTGTGCTCTGCATTTAACCCATCCGAAATGCTCACACACAGAGCAGTGAACACACACACACACACTGTGAGCACACACCCGGAGCAGTGGGCAGCCATTTTATTAACATGGGGAGTCTATAGAACTGACTCCCTTTTGCAGCCAGCCTCAAGCGACCAGTCTATGAATTGCAGTTTTAGTCACTTCCTTGTTGGCTTCACGAGACACAGCGAGAGGTTGCTGCTTGATCGATACTGAATCACTACATTATATTTCTCAACATCAAGGGGGCAAAATCATTGTTTTCAGAGAGAGATGCATACAATTTACACATGTCTCTCCCTCTTTCTCAAATTGGCCATATTTGAAAAACATTTTCATCACTTGATATAAATATAAATCATTTAACATTTCTATCATAAAATGTATTATTAAAAGTCGACTGATATTAAATGATTTGCAGCTTCATCTTACGTCGCTCTCTTTAACATTAAACTGACACTTCACGCTCTGCTTCTGTGAACTGTAAACCCTTCAGTAAACAGAGCTTCTGCCATGAAGCCATCTCTCCTGCACAACAGCTCTGCATTTGTCTGAGGTATCTAATTATAACTGAAGTGGTCATAAAAGTGGTCATGCTTGGTTTTAGACACATTACCTGTGGTGTGCTTGCGGCATTCTGAAATGTTGAGATGTTTTTTACTCGATGCGGTGAGGATGCTTCCATTATTAGCGTGCATACCGGCGCCTACATTTGAAATAACGAACTTGAACATGCAAAAGATGTGATATGTGAATAGCCCCTTATAGTACAGGAGGCAGGAGCATCAGATTCTAAAGCCCCCTAAAATGCCTCATTCAAACATGCCCACACGTCTCGGTCAAAAAGCATTTTTTGATAACCAATAGTCCTACTCTGAGCTCCTCCCGAGTGGCAGAGCTCCTCACCCTATCTCTAAGAGAGCATCCAGCCACCCTGTGGAGAAAGCTCATTTCGGCCGCCTGGATCTTGTCTTTTCAGTCATGACCCACAGCTCATGACCATAGGTGAGAGTAGGAACGTAGATTGACTGGTAAATCGAAAGCTTCACCTTGCAGGTCAGCTCCTTCTTTACCACGACAGACAGGTACATCAACCGCATCAATGCAGGAGCTGCACCTATCTACTAATCAATCTCCCGCTCCATCCTTCCCTCACTCATGAACAAGACTCCAAGATACTTGAACTCCTCCAGTTGAGGCAGGAGCTCTCCACCAACTTGAAGGGGACATGTCACCCTTTTCCGGCTCAGAACCATGGCCTCGGACTTGGAGGTACTGATTCTCATCCCAGTTGCTTCACACTCAGCTGTAAACCGTCCCAGTGCATGCTGAAGTTCCTGGCCAGATGAAGCCAACATGACAACATCATCTGCAAAAAGCAGAGATGAAATCACATCCCCAAACCGGACACCCTCCGGCCCCTGACTGCATTAGAAATCCTGTCCATAAAAGTAATGAACAGGATCGGTGATAAAGGGTCCAAAATGCACCAGGAACAAATCTGACTTACAGCCGTCAATGCAAACTAAGCTCCTGCTCCAGTCATACAGGGACCGGACAGCCCTTAACAGAGGGCCCTGTACCCCATACTCCCGGAGCACCCCCCAATGAATGCCTTCTTCAGATCCACAAAACACATATGGATTGGTTGGGCAAACTCCCATGACCCTCCAACCCGACCGTCACGCGATGCTGCAGAGACATGTCAGCCAAGACAGCCTCACAACATGAGGTACTCAGGATCTCATCCACCCCTGGTACCTTGCCACTAAGAAGCTTCTTAACTACCACAGTGACTTCAGCTTGGGAAATGGACAAGTCCACCTCTTAGCCCTCAGCCTCTGCTTTCTCAACAGAAGGCATATCGATAGGGTTGAGGAGATCCTCTAAGTATTCCTTCCACCTTCCAACTATATCCCCAGTTGAGGTCAACAGTTGCCCACCAACGCTGTAAACAGTGTTGGCAGGGCACTGCTTCCCCTTCCTGAGGCGCCGTACAGTTTGAACGAATCTCTTAGAGGCCAACTGATTTTTTTGCCTCCACAAAAAAGGCTTGGCCTTCACCTTGACAGCATCCCTTACTTCCGGTGTCCACCACCGGGTTCGGGGATTGCTGCCTCGACAGACACCAGAGACCTTACGGCCAAAGCTCAGAGTGGCCGCATTGACAATGGAGGCGGAGAACATGGTCCACTTGGACTCAATGTCTCCAGCCTCCATCGGAATCTGGTCAATCTGACAGTGGGCTCAGCCAAACGTTCCCAACAGTCTCTCACAATATGTTTTGGTCCACTGGGTCCGCCATCGCATCCAACTCACCACCAGGTTTTGATCAGTTGACAGCTCCGCCCCTCTCTTTACCCGAGTGTCCAAGACATGCTGCTGGAGGTCAGAGGAAATGACCACAAAGTCGATCGTTGACTTCCTGCCTAGGGTGTCCTGGTGCAACGTGCACTGATGGAAATCCTTATGCTTAAATATGGTGTTCGTTATGGACAAACTGTGACTTGCACAGAAGTCCAATAACAGAACACCACTTGGATTTAGCTCGAGGGGCCATTCCTCCCAATCACACGCCTCCAGGTGTCACTGTCACTTTCCACATCAGCGTTGAAGTCCCCCAGTAGAATGAAGGAGTCCACAGTCTGAGTACTTTCCAGCACTCCTCCCAGAGACCCCAGGAAGGCCGAGTTCTCTACACTGTCATTTGGCACTTAAGCACAAATGACAGTGAGAGACCTATCCCCGACCTGGATGGATTTTGTGTTGCTGGACAAAACTGTTTTCACAAATCATAGCAAGTAATTTAGGTATGATGATCTCTGCAATGCTTTGGAATTTTTGACACCAAACTGTGTGTGCCATTGTAAGCTTACACAGAACACACCACATCAATTTGACATCATCGCCATCTATTGGTCAAACGTGATAAGTTAATAAGTCATGTTACTGGAGGTTGTATTTATGATTTTCAGCCGTTTTAAACTAAAATCATCCTAAAACTGCTTTAATTACTAATTTCTGCAGTTGCAATAAATTACATTCTTATAGTGTGAGTCTATTGGTGTGGTTTATCGCTAGTGTTTCTGATCAGATTTTATTTTTAACAGCTATATGTATTACAGGATGCTACCTTCAAAAGCATGATGTGATTCTAAAAAGGTTTGTAGCCTGTATGCAGGATGCAGTTCTCCACTCTGATGTGGAATCTCATATCTGTTGAAAGAGTGTATTGAAAAAACTTTATTTATTGAGTTATGATATTCATTTATGAAAATGATACACTGTATGGTTGCACCACAGTCCTTTTGTCAGTCAGACATGGCTTTAACATTGTTGAGTTAATGCCAGTTTAGACTAAACAAAACTCTTACCCATCCCAGCAATGTGCAGCAGTCAAGAAAAACTCATCAGAGATTAGGAATCCACCGCAGTCGTGTTGACCAGAAATCTGAATAGAAACCATATAAGGTCTGGAGTGGGGTTTTGCTTACCTGCCCTTCACTATACCCACATGAGCTGAAAGAGATAGCACTGTTAGTTGTCTTGTTCATCAGATATATCAATATGCAATTTAGTCAATCCGTCTCACCAGTGAAGGTCAGGTGTGGCAGCAGAGAGGCCAGCAGGAGCAGAGAAATGATGGTCATCATGAAGACAATCAATGTGTTCTCACTGATTAAAACACTGCATAAAAATACTTTAAAGGGGGTGGAGACATTTATCTGACCAAATGTCTGCATGACATGGAAATGGCTCCAAATGACTGTTTAACCTCTTATAAACTCTGAATAGTTCATAGAAGTTTAGATAAATCAACAGCATTTTATTTGTTTATTTATTTATTGTTTATTTTATACAAATTGTTCCTTGTTTTCCTTTGGAAAAAAAAAATCAATGTTACAGTGTGGCACTTACAATGAAAGTGAATGTGCCAATTTTTGTAAGGTTTAGAAGCAAAAATCTGAAGCTCATAATTTTGTATAAAGCAACTGCTTTACCTATTATGTTACAACTTGTGTCCCATTTGAGCCATGAAGTGAACTATTTTTGCAGTCGTTTACGGCGTTGTCATGGAAACTTTAGAAAGCTGTATATAACTACAGTATATAGAATAGGTTAGTAGGTTTTATTTATTTTATTTTATTTTATTTTATTTTTTCAGGTAAACTTTTTCAGGTACTAGTAAAACAGTGAGTGTATTAACATTTATAGATTGGCCCCATTCACTTTCATTGTACTTGTACACTGAGTACATTTCACTGTATCTGTCAGAGCCTGTCTTTTGTTTACCCCCGTCATCAAGTCCTGTATATATGTGTTCCCTGTTCGAATTTTCTTAATCGGCTGTTGTAAACGTCTTCCTTGAGTTCCTGTGTTTTCCACGTCTCCTTTCCCCTCTCCCCCGTGAAGTGTATTACAGTATCATAGATTTTTATTTAATTACGAAATGAAGGGACAAGTGGACATTATTTTTCATGGTATTCAACAATAACAAGTGCTATCAAGTAAAATTCACTTGTATTGAATTTCAGATATTTAGAACAGTTTGCATTATGTAGTAAAAAGTAAAACATTCTAGAAATTCTTAATTCTTAAAATGCTGTAAAATTCACAATTATATTTTATTTTCTATTTAATTATTTTTACTCAAAACATATTTACTTGCTTTACAATTCTGTCACAATTAAAGATGGTTTGTGTTGCAAAAGCAGAGCTCTTTCACAACGTTTTAATTGTAAGTTGTAGTAACATTTCATAGAAATGATTTCTAAAACCACATCTGAGCTGATGGAGCAAAGACACTGAATGCCCAAAGTTTGTCTTTCTAGAAGTTTCCACTACTGTATGTATGATGTAAATGGCTTGCAACTTAAAGCCACCAAACACATGTTCCTCATTCTCTTGAATCTTATGGTCACTGGAAAAGGATATGTTTTGTTTGCTTCACTTCTGTTTACCATCTTCCATCTTCACCATCTAAGCTCCTAAAAGAGGTGCTTCCAGAAGTCATAGGTCCTCTTCTGACTATTATTAATTCCTCATTGTCATTAGGATATGTCCCCAAAACCTTCAAACTGGCTGTTATTAAGCCTCTCATAAAAAAAACCACAACTTGACCCCAAAGAACTTGTTAATTATAGACCAATCTTGAATCTCCCTTTTCTGTCCAAGATACTAGAAAAGGTGGTATCCTCACAATTATATTCCTTCTTAGAGAAAAATGGTATATGTGAGGATTTCCAGTAAGGATTTAGACCGTATCATAGTACTGAGACTGCTCTCCTTAGAGTTACAAATGATCTGCTCTTATCATCTGATTGTGGGTGTATCTCTCTATTAGTTTTATTGGATCTTAGTGCTGCGTTTGACACAATTGACCACAGCATTCTTTTGCATAGACTTGAACACTTTGTTGGCATCAGTGGAAGTGCATTAGCATGGTTTAAATCTTACTTATATGACCGCCAACATTTCGTAGCTTTGAATGAAGATGTATCATATCGATCACAAGTGCAGTGTAAGGACGAAAGAACCTGAGATACTTTGATCTCCTGAGAAACAGACAATAAAAACATACACAGGCATCTTCGAGACACCCCACAGAGTGGAGGAGCAGGAGACCTCCTCCCCTTCTGGCCATTTGTTTCATTTTAAATCCCTTCACCCATTCTTCCTTCTACTCAGTCTGCTCAAAATGATTACATGAAAATGTCAATGCAAGTGAACTAACACTCATGTCTAGTATCATTGGAAATGTCTCAGTGCAACTGGTACAATGGTCTCACTCTCACAAAAGTAGATTAGAAGATAATACAGATCTGAAGAGTCAGGAGATATCTTGATTACTGTGATGGGAGTGTCCTTTCCTAGGGCCCTCCATAGCCCCTTTCACACTGCCATTCCGGCAAATACAGCGGTAAAGTGTTCCTGTAATTGTTCCCTGGTCGCTAGATTTGGCACTTTCACACTGCCAGTGATGACCCGGTATATGTGCATGCTTTCACACACAACCCTTGAAGATCCCGTAACGACACGTGACATCAGCACGTGACGTGTAATGTGCGAGTCGACAACGCTTGGCACGTTATACTTTAACTGAAGCAAGCAAACGATCTCTGCGTCAGCGCGGAAAGTGAGGAACTAACTGATCTCTGCTTCATTACAGTTTGCACATGTGTTTTCGTCGCGAATGTTGATCTTCCTTCAAAACAGCCGGTAAAAGAGTCGCGCGATAACGCGCGTCATCACTTCGATACCGAATTAGATCTGGCTTTTGTTCACACAGCGCTCGTTCCGGATCGATTACCGCAATGTTACTATGTCCCCGACCCGGGTTCGATTCGGTAATCAATTCCGGGACGTGGTTGCTTTCACACAGAAGGCGACCAGGCAATGTTACGGGAATATTGCGGGTCCGACGTGCAGTGTGAAAGGGGCTCATGTAAATTACCCCCTGTTCCCATTGAGTTGTAAAACCACCCAGGCTTGGGACCTGAGGTAATGCAAATTCCAATTGTTAGTTTCTGTCTTCATCTCGGTGGATGTTTGTCTTGGTCTGAGGTATTTAAATGATTGCAGCAAGAGGATCAGGGCGATTTCTGTAGCCAGAAAGCCCGTAGTGTGTTGTGTGTCTCTTCACTTCATACTATGTATTTTCTAAGGTCAGGTATACATATTTTACTTTTAGATTCATCTTTGAGAATTTGATGTTTTGTATTGATAGGATTTGATGTGTTTCAATTGGATATGTAATTACATATAAAATACATATCTACCTGACTGTTAATAAATTGTTACATTTTGATTCTATTCTGTCTTACTCTGTAATTATTGACTAGTAGATTACGTTGTATCCTTGTTAGCAACATGAGCACCCGAATGAATGAGTTAATATAAAAATAGAGTTAACTAGAATAATCAAATGTCAGAAGAATATTAATTAAAAAGGCATACAACCCCTCTTCTATTTCTGCACCTATAGCAGCAAATTTTGCTTTCTTACCATCATTAATGGATAGGACTTTTTCTCAGTGGTCGGCATTAGGTATTATAACATTTAAGGATTTTTATTGTCTTTCCAGCAATTACGGGAAAACTGTGCAATGCCCAAACACAATTTTTTTAGATATTTGCAAGTTCGTAGTTTTGTTCGGGACACGCACCCTCAGTTTCCTAGTCTCCCTAGTGTTACTCCCATTGACTCCTTCCTCAAACCTATTCATGTTATGAAGGGTATGATCTCACATTTTTATGAAGAAATCTGCTCCTTACGTGAAAGCTCACTTGCATCTATTAAATCTCAGTGGGAGGAAGACATAGGAGAAAATATTCCAGAAGAACAATGGGAAAAGATTCTAAGTCGTGTGCACTCCTCATCATTCTGTGCCAGACAGGGTCTGATGCAGTGTAAAATCCTTCATCGCAGCCACTGGACCAAAGTTGGACTAATTTATGCCCTTAACTTAAACTATCCAAAGGACCTCAAGTGCACATTTGAAGCATTTCAGAAAATCCTGATGGAACTGGATACAACCAAGCTGTCGCCAAAAGTTCAGGGACTGAAAATTAAGATGCTTCAGTGAATCATTGAGAGATATGCTGATATTTACATTTTTCCCCTTGACTTGCACTTTTTCTACTCGTTAGAACCACCACCCTATTTTTCCAAATTATTGCATGTCACAGATTTGTGAAAATGTTTGTGTAATGTTAACAAGTGTTGTCATTGAATCAGATTTGATCTGATTGTTATGTCTACTTCAAGTTTTGCAGTTTTTTTAAGCACAGTTCTTGAGGAAAAAGTACTATGCCTGCAGTCTGTTAAAATCCTTTGCATTTATTTGTTATAGGATGATTGTGGCAATAATAATAAGTAGTGCAATTAACCTTGGTTTGTTAGGTAAAGAATGAAAGTACTTTTTTTTTGAGGTTGCACACAACACAGTATAAGTGAGCACATACTGTCTTGCTAGCTCCTCTTTTTGCTGCCTTTTGTGCTTGTTATTTCTAAAATAAAAATGTGAAATGAAGTGACCCTGTGGACGTTCTTTTTTGTGTTGTATATTGTGATTGGGAGGGGAAATAGTGATGAATAAGTAAATACAAATTTATAAATATGATTTTAAAATACATTGGGTTTATTAATACAAATTACTTAAATGTGATGCATATTAAGTAAAATAGGTTTATTACATAAAACACATAAACCCATTTCTTATTAATTTAAAATAAATTGGATTAATTGAAAATATCACATAAATCTAATTGTTACTTGTTTTATTTAAATAGGACTTACATATATTTATCACATTAAGTTTATTAATACGTTTAAATTAAAAATACGTAATCCAAATGGATGGAAAATTTATATGCAATCAAATTACATAAATCTTATTTATAAGGCCTAAATATTTTTTTGAGTGTACTTTATTTCTTCAGTAGAACACAAACAGACATTTTTAAAACAAATTGTTGCAGTTTATCAGTCTTATAATGTAAGTGGATGGAAATCACGCTAAAACATAAACTAAAACAAACAAAAAAACACACACACACACACAAAATAATAATAAACCCTGTGTCTCATGACGATACATTGATGTGTAAAGACACAAAATGATCAAACTAAACAATGACTGAATTGTCTGAACTGTATGAGCCTCTCCTCAAAACACAGCCTGCTCGTGAGGTCTCCTTTTTCATTTTTGGGTGAACTATCCCTTTATTGAACATAAATCTGTTGATTTTAATCGTAATAATAGTCTGTACTGTTTGTCTACTATGCTTTTGTTATGCAGAAAACTGACCTCTAAAAGGTTCTATATAGAACCCTTTTCAAATAACAATAAGCATATCACATCAAGTTGTTGTGTGATCATTTAAGACACTTTTATTAGCATTTACAATGACAAGCAATATATAACACAACATTCACAGTGCAAAAGTTACAGGGATTAACATGTATCCATTTTTCTTTGCCTATTCTTACTTTTTATTGTTTTTATGTCTCTAGAATAGCACTCTCCATTTTAGAAATAATATTTTTCAACCCCTTCACCTTATCACCCATCTGACATGTCAGTTACAAATTATGTTGATTGCTAGAAACCATTAAAAAAAAAAAGATTAAATTGAAAGTTAACTTGCAAAAATAATTAAAATAATAAATACATAAATGCATAAGTAAAATGAGTATGTTAAAAGGTTCCCTGATAACACTCACTCTTAGTGCACTAGGAAGACTCGAAAGATATATCTTACCAAAGTTGTTTATTTTCCTAAGTGTGTTCCCTGAAGTGTCCCTTAGGAAGTTTCTAAACATGCTGCCTCTTACGTTCTACATTACAAAGGCGCTGTCCAAAATGAAGGTGCTGAATTAGTTGGCATCGATTGCTCAGGAATTGATTTTCCACTTCACACGAAGGTGCACTACGGTGTTATGAAAGACAACACGTTTTATGCAAATGAAAAATCCCTCAAATTAATTAATTTAACATAGTTTATGTTATCAGTAAAATATAGACTATAAATTAAATTATCAAATGGTCAGTAATATGTTCACACGATCTGTTGTGACGGTTAGACGTACCGGTTATCCCTCACTAATCATCCACCCTCCTTATTCCGTTGTGCCACTTGTGCCACTTCTTGACATGGGTTTAACGACTTCTAAAAAATTATGTAATAAACTTTTATATTCATGGCAAGGTACTTTACAATCAGAATTGATTGGCAAGCAGCTGTAGTTAGCCTACTTCTGTTTAATATGGTATTGATTGTCATTGGTTAATGTTTTAAATAAAAAGCAACCTATCTACAATGAACAGAGAGAGAGAGAGTTAGATACATAATAAGGTGGGGAAGCAATGTAAAACAAAAAAAAGGGCACCAAGCTTCTCGTTAGAGGAACTTGAATTTTGTTGGACCTTGCCACCAGGTCGGAGTTTTTGAGATCACACCCCTATGGTCCACTATAACCTACATGTTTATGGCCACGTATCATTTCGCGATATGTACACCTGATCAATCTTTATCTATTTATTATTTAATCTATTTATTTCAAAGACTTTTGCAGCATATCTCAGCAAAATAAATATGTCAAACAGGATATAAATGACAAATTCCAATTTTTTGTCCCCTCAGTGCTCGCACATGTACCCATAGACTCTTTCACAGAAATCACCACTTTCCATGCTATTTCTTCAATAAAATAGTTTTGGCATTCCATTTCTCAGAATAGGACCAGATATCGTAGATCAATAGATGAGCAGTTTACCTATCATTCTGTGGGATCTTTTGAAGGGCTGAATATCACCCCGACCAATCATTAAAATTCCCCCAGAGAACTGCTGCATTTCTCTAGTCTTATTAGCTTTTAGTCTTGAAAAGCATAGGCTCACAAACACACAAAGGGGTTGGAAGCGGGGAGGAAATGTGAGTTTAAACACTGTGAAAATGTTAGAATTCACATTAGTTGACTACATCTGTCAAGGGGCGAGACTGGGACTCAGTTGCAGGTGCTCAAAAGGTCAGTTTATTAGATGGCTTAATTCCAAAAGGACAGAAAAAAAATAAAAACGAGAATTAACAAAAAACTATCCAGGAACAGGGCAGTCTGGAGCAGATCCAAAAGAGCCTCCTGGACGAATTCCACTTGGAAATCCTCTGATGCAATGCCCGGATAAACTGACAGGGAGGCGGGGGCGCTGTTGAGGCGGGGAACTGGTGGCGCGCTGTGGCCCGGCGAAGAAGAGGAGTGACAGCGATCGGTGAGCTCTAACACGGAAGGCTGGAGAGTAGCGCTGCCTGAAAGCAGGAGGAAGTGGGAAAAAAAACAAAACTAGAGGATGAAAACAAAACGGGCACGATCTCTGTGTAGGCTAAACAAGAGATGTGGATAAAGTTGGGACATGGACGAGAACAACTCGATGATCTGACAACAGACAGCACACATGAGGAGACTAAATAGAGAAGGAGTGATTATCATAATGCAGAGCAGGTGATGGTGACCAATAACAAGATAATAATGAAACAAGAGGGCGGAGACGGGCACCACGGTGACACAGAAGCACATGGTAAGTGTAAACAACACACACTATGGGGAAAAACAGACAGATCAGCCCGGGGGCGTGACATTACCCCCCTCCCCAGGAGCGCCCCCTGGCCCATCCAGCAACCTCCTGACAGTGAAGGCTGGGGAACCATCCACTAGATGGGGAGGGGGGAGGGGGAGGGTTAGTAGCAGATGGGTTAAGGCGAAAATGAAACACAGGCTTGACCCGAGAAACATGAAAGACTGGGTGTACCCGACCAAGTATGGGAGGTAACTTGAGCTTTACCGCCACCGGACTCAATACCTTGGTGATCTGATATGGCCCCATGAACCTGGGGGCTAACTTGCGAGAAGCCACCCAGAGAGGAAGGTCCTTGGTAGACAGCCATACTCTCTGACCACATACGTAGCGGGGAGCAGGAATACGGTGACGGTCAGCCGCTGCTTTGGTTCGTCTGGAAACCCGAGCCAAGGTTTCCTCAGCCCTCCTCCAGGTGCGGCGACACCTGCGGACGAAGGCTAAGGCAGACGGAACAGCAGCATCGGGTTCCTGTGAGGGGAACATAGGAGGTTGAAAACCAATGGAGCACTGGAATGGAGACATACCTGTGGCCGCCACTGGCAAGGAGTTATGGGTATATTCAATCCAGGATAACTGTTGGCTCCAAGAACTCGGATTATGGGGACGTCAGGCAGCGGAGAGCTTGTTCCAGAACCTGGTTTGCCCGCTCGGACTGCCCATTGGTCTGAGGGTGAAAACCTGACGACAGACTCGTAGAGGCCCCGATCTGTCGACAGAACTCCTTCCAGAACTGGGAGACAAACTGTGGCCCCCTATCAGAAACCACGTCCACCGGACGGCCATGAATCCGGAAGATGTGGTCAACCACCACTTGAGCGGTCTCCTTAGCAGAAGGCAGTTTGGGAAGGGGGATGAAATGGGCCGCTTTAGAGAAGCGATCAACCACCGTCAATACTACGGTGTTACCCCTCGATGGTGGAAGACCAATGACAAAGTCAAGGGCTATGTGTGACCAGGGGCGGGAGGGGATGGGTAAGGGCTGTAGCAGACCAACAGGAGGCTGATTAGAACTCTTGTTCTGGGCGCAAATTGGGCAGGCAAACACAAACTGCCTGATGTCCTGGGCCATGGATGGCCACCAAAATCGCTGGCGGATGGCAGCCAGAGATCTCCGAACCCCAGGAAGACAGACTAACTTGGATGAATGCCCCACTGCAGGACTTCAGGGCGCAGCCCAGCCGGCACGAAAAGTCTACCCTCTGGGCACTCCTCTCGGCACCTCTCTCTCT